>NC_056745.1:147219041-147379041 GCF_019279795.1 Protopterus annectens | reverse complement strand
AGAGACCAAGTTCAATTTGTAATGAGTAATAAAAGGTATGGAGAGAAGCCCAAGTAGCTGCTGCACATATATCATCCATTGATCTAGATTAAAAACTGCTGAAGTGGCTATAGATCTTGTAGAATGGGCTTTCACGGGCATAGGCAAAGCAATTTGGTTCTCATCAGATAAATGAAATACAATCCGTTAGCCATCCAGCTAGAGTCACCTGGCTGACTGGCTTACTAAACCTTGCACTGGAAAAGGAAACAAATAATTGGTCAGATTTTCTCATGTCTTTCATCTTGTGAAGATAGAAGTGTAATTGTGAACATCTAGTAAATGCAAGAAATATTTACCTCTGTTAGAAAAGTTTGGAAAGAATACTGGTAAATTAATGACTTGATTGATATTAGACTCAGAGACTACCTTGGGTAGGAAGGAGGGGTTTGTTGGTAAAGAAACTATCTTTGTGAAAAATCAGATAAGGTGGTTTAGATGACAAGGCCTGAATTTCTGAAATCCTTCTAGCAGAGATTATAGCCACTAAAAACAATATTTTGCATGACTAAAACTTCAGATCACACTCTGCCAAGGGTTTAGAGGGAGAATGTACAATGGTTTGCAACACTAGGTTCAGATCCCAAGGTGGTGTCGTGTCTATGAAAGGAGGTTTCAACAAAAGTGACCCTTCTAAAAAGGACTTACAAAGTCTATGAGAAGCTAAAGAACATTCTTCCAAACCATCGTGAAGTTGTATTCTGATGGTAGAAGGGGAAAGCTCCCACATAAAAAAAAACACGAGCAGCTAAGAAGTCTAAAATATTTTCTATAGAAGCAGTGAAAGGGTCAATATCTTTTCCACTTGCCCAAATGGTAAATCTCTTCCACTTACTTACAGGTGGAAGGTTTATGAGAAGACAGGAGGATATGGCACACTGGGGAGAAATATTTAGACGCCTGGCAACTAATGGAACTGAGGAACCATGCTGTAAACTTGAGGTTCAAAATAACTGGGTGAACAAGTCAGTCTAGATTGGACAGAAGGTCCAGGATCCAAGGTTCATGAATTAGATAAGGCCAAAGAAAAGGGAAACAAATTTGTCGAGGCTAAAAGAGGGCAATGAGGATTAATTTGCTCTTCATCCTGAGTGCTTTCTGCAGGAATTTTGGAATTAGAGGTATCGGGGGAAAGGCATAAAGCAGAATGGGGGCCCAATTGTGGAGAACAGTGTCTCTTGGTGACTTTCCCCGGAGGGGGGAATCAGAGCGAAGTAATTGCTGCGCTTGTTGTTAAGGGGAGAGGTGAACAGGTTGCAGCAAGCTTGATCCCACTGACAGAAAAGCCTTTCTGCCACTTCTGGACTGATGGACCACTCGTGAAGCTGAAGAATACATCTGCTCAGTTTGTCGTACAATGGAACTCCCCAGAATACGTGCTTGTCAGAAAAATATGTATTAATGCGTGTGCTTAATGCTGATTAGAAACTAAGTAAGTTAACACGTTTTTCATTCTATTTTATATGCACTATGTTATATACAGTTGAGTTTCATATGAGACTGAAAAGATGCTTTTTGAAACTGCAGTGTGCTTTCTGAAACTTGCAAGATGCCCTCTGACCTAGTAATTGCTAGCACAGCAATATTCATGTTTATGCCTTTTGGAAATGTATTTGAGAAGCAGGTGATTATCTGCTAGGTCAGGAAAAATGAATGAACAATGCTATATTCTGTAAATGTAATGATTTTAAACAATCAGCTCTTTTCGAAGTATGAGAACCTGCACAGCTGCAAAAGTTAGAGATAACATAGACAAAGGACTGTTAGAGAAATTAACTGCAATCTATACTTGCTTTGTGCTCGAATTAGCCATAGTACCTTGAATGGTAACATTACATATATCTAACTGGTGGTAGCCAAGGCCACGTTGTTTTTCTTAGGAAGTTTCTCACAAAATTGATGGTACCAGCAGAATATTGTAAAAACAATCACTGTGAAGTAATGATGACAGAACTTGTGATTCACTACGTCAGCTTGGTAGGCATTGTCTTATTAGAAAATGTATAAAAATACTTGCATTTCCTGATTCTAGTTAGACAAACTCTGTATTAGCACGTTTTTGTCTCCTTGCTGCAAGATTAAAGTGCCTTAACCTGAACCTACCGTGTTTTGATCATTTTTAAAGTATATTTTTCCTTTGACAGTGTTGCTATTAGAAAGCAGATGGAAGTGATCACCCACTGTCACACACACACAGTACTTTTCGACAAAAGGGGGTAAAGAATTGGTTCCTTCCCGTTTGTTGATGTACCAAACTACTGACATAGTCAGTTTGAATTGCAATTGTCCCCTGAGGAAGAGTTGTTTGAAAGGTTTGCAATGCTAGAAGCGCTGCTCTTATCTCCAGGACACTGATATGCAAGTTGGCCTCGAAGGTGGACCAAGTGGCTTGGAGAGTCTTGCAAAGACAATTGGGCCACCTTTCAGGAACATTGAAAGGGCTTACTTGGAGAGGAATCTCTGAAGCCCTGGTTCTGTGAACCACCTCTGACACATGGACAGCTTCTTCCATTGTAGTTCCCCCTCTGCCCCTGTGGGAACTGCCTCCACATTTGTCCTGGAAAGGCCTTTGGGATTTTTTGAACCACATCTTTCCACTGCTCCTCTGATCCATAGAAAAGGAAAAACATATGCCTACAGCAGAAAGGGTCTTCTCATACCTGGATAAAGTCTCTTTTTGGACCAAACAAAGATGATCCGTCAAAAGGTGCATTGATGAATGAAGACTTAAATGGTTCCGCAAAGTCACACAGGCACATCCAGGCATGTCTCTTTATGGCTACACCTGAACCCACTGCTCTGGATGTGCTCTTGGTTGTATGTGCAATGAGTCTCATGAACGAATTAGATCCACACTCTAGGATGGCTAGCTGGGAGGCAACTTTCTCTTAGAGCCCTTCAGCAACAGCTCCTGCCATTGTATCTGACAACTCCTTCATCAGATCCCTTTGAAGTCTTCTGAAGTGTGCCAGAAAATTCAAAGACCTTAGGGTGAAGGTCAATGAAGCATAAACCCACTTCATAAATCTATACATAGCCTGAAACTCCGTGTTGGGTGCATGAACAGATGAACTCTCCTCAGCGAGTTCCTTTTTCATGGCGGCTCGCCTCAGCGAGTTCCTTTTTCATGGCGGCTGCTGCAATCATGGCATCTACTGCTAACCCTTTTGCTCATCTTTGGGGCCAGATAAAATCTTGTCCAGTCTCTTAGGGTTGGGTTCAATGGTGTCTGCAGCCTTCCACACCCACTATGGAATCAATCGGATGCGTTCATCAATGGGCTGAGTCACCCAAGAGGTAGACAGGCAAGTACTGAAAGCCTGAAAGTAAACTGATTCCTCCAAAGAAGGGTTTGGGGACTTCCAGTCACCTCTGTTTTAAAATTTCTAGGATGTCTCCAATGGAGACATCTTCAGGTGGTGACCTTTGGGACCCTTCCCCCTCACCAAAAATCAGCATCTTCAGTGACCGATTCCTGTGGGTAATCTAAGTGCTTCCTCTTGCACTTCTTTTTCCTGAAGGACCTCCTCAAGGGGATAATCTAGGGAGGTATCATATCAGAAGATTAAAGAACCCATGTCTGAGAAACCTGAGACTTTGGCACTCGCTGCCCCAGTGGAGAGACAGGTCGAATAAAAAGAGTCAGAGGTGGGTATCTGTTCCAAGGTGGAAGGTGTTGACTGAGTGACTGTAAGGGACAGGGTCCTCTCTATAGCCTTGAAGGCTGCCCCCCCCCCCCAAAAGAGGGAAGAGAGCCTGGAACCAAGATAGACTGCCTCGAACTGGGGTAGAAGGAGACTAAATTGGAGATGGAGGGACAGGATGAGGGTTCATATAAGAAAGTGTGTGCAGTATCAGCTGGGGTATAAGTAGCCGTTTGGAGAATTCTGGCCATTGGAGTAACTTAAGAGCAAGACAGTGGTGAGATTTGTAAGGAAGGTTGGCAGTAAATCTGGCAATTTTGTTATAAGTTTGCTCTAGTTTAGTGATAACAGATGTTTGAACATGAGTAAGGACAGGGGCAACTTAAAGAAGGCACGGTAGGAATAGGACTTGAACGAGGAAAGGTTTGGAGGAGGGTGACAGAAAATTTTGATTGCAAAAGAGAAGTTCAAATTTCTGGAGGGTCTTTTTTATACTTTGTTGAATGTGAATATCAAATTTCAATCCATTATCAATGATAACTCCAAGTAGTTTAGTATGGGGTTCAGGTTTAATAATGGTGTCCTTGAGAGAGGATATAGAGAAAGAGGCTTTGTGCTGGGCAAGTGTCTTAGGGAGGAAGAGGAGGAGTTTTTTTTTTTTTTTTTTTTTTTGGATTTAATACAAGTTAGTTATCAGGCAGTGGCAATGAGGGTGGAGTCATCAGCGTACTGTAGGAGTGTAGAGAGGTTTGTAGCAGAAAAGTTTATTAGTGAATATATTAAACAGGATAGAGCCCAGAACTGATCCTTGGGGAACTCTAGTATTAACAATATGGAATGGGGAGATAAAGGACAGTTTGCCAGCGGACAGATTGCTGCCTGCTGGAGAGACAGCTAGAGAACCAGTTGATGGAGGAGGTACAGAGATGTAGGTCTGAGAGTTTAATTAGAAGTTTAGAATGAGAGACAGTATCAAAGGCTTTTGAAAGATCAAGGAAAAGACTGGAGATGAGGAGGTTATTGGCTTTAGCTATTACTTAGGTAAATGACAGTAATGCAGTAGAAGTGCTATGGTGTGGCCTAAAGCCTTGTTGGGTAGGAGTGAGGAGACTTATCGAGAAGGTTTTTGAGTAGCTGAACATGGATGCACTTTTCCAAGATTTTGGATAGGGAAGACAGGATAGCAATAGGTGTAAAGTTAGAAGGATCTGTAGAGTTGCCACCTTTGTGAAGAGGGATAGTATAGAAGGATTTCCAAATGTCAGGGACCAGGAGTTCCGAGATGGAATGGTTAGCAATAGATATAGGGTAAAATACATTTGGATTTGGATACCTTTCTAGACGGGTTCACTACGAAATTTTGAAATCCCAAAATCTCGAATTCAGAATATCGAGTTCAGAATCTCGAGACCTTGGAATCTCGAAATAATTGTGACCCCCCCCCCCCAAAACACCACCCAACACACTAAAACATGTGTATGCAAGGAGAAAAGCCCCCCTGCACCCCCGCAACTTAAATATACCAACTCAGAGATCGCACTACAGTGAGGACAAGGGAAATCTCCCAGTCCATGCTGTATACCGATCTCCAATCAGGATTTCGAAGTTTTAAACTTCGAACATATGATCTTCAATCATATGAAATTCAAAGTTTTGAGCTTCAAAATTTTGAACGGAACCCTTCAAGACATATGACCAATGTAAAAACCTTTACATTTCAAACAGTAGCATCAATCACATTCTCAGATCTACATGCGAAGACCCCAGGGATCCTAAATAAATAATTACCCAAATAAACATTAGATCAACCCATTAATAAAAAACTGCAATACTTACAATTACTGCACATTAACATTTTGCCATTAACAGACAGTGAAATAAATCTTTCCACCAGGTCTTTCAAATTCTTTCCTTTCCCAAAAATAAACAAATATTTTCTTGCCGACTACTTGAACAACAGAAGAGAACCCTTTTAAAATTTGCAAGTTATTATGCATAATTATTTATGTTTTTCATATGCAAAGAATTTTTTTTTAACTTCATAGCTAAACTGTTATCATTACATCTACAATCATATTTCCAGTAATACACAAACCCTTGCTGTATACAAGGTATACATTTATTTCTACTGCCACCTGGAACTTCTGAAAGCTCCCCATCAATAATATACTGAAGGTAGCCTCTGCATAAAAATTTCTTTATCAAATCTGTCTCAGTACGAAAAATATGGTACTTTTCTGTCAAACAACTATTTGTCTATGGAGCTAATTGTTAAATGTTACAAAATTCAAAGCATAATAGTCAGCATTTACATTATTAATCTAATATGTCACAATGAGATAGAAGAGTGCATGCACAAACGGACAGAAACCATTTCTAGTGGTTCTTCTTTCAGTATAACAGGATGAAGTTAATCAACATCTTGGGTAACCAGCAGCTCTTCACCATCCACTGGAGTATGTTTAATGCTTTGAATGAGAGTCCTTAATAAATTATTCTGTACCACAAAACAACATGATTAATATTTTTACCAACAGATACTGCCATCGGTTTGGTTTTGACCCTTTTACTTTTCATAATTAATCTCAATGGTGGTCTCAGTGTATTCTTATGTAGTTTGGGAATCCCAAAACAAACAGTTAGTGTGGGTGAATATTTAAGAAGCAATAAAGCTTCATTAACTTTTCCATAAGCCAGTCTTCAATGAATGTCAGTGAATGAATGAGTTAATAAGTCTAACTGCTCATCTAAGCTTTTCATGTTCAACTCTATCATAATCAGTTTTTTTGAATTTCATAATGTTTTCATCCTACTAGCATAGCTGGTTCTACCTAAAATAAACAGAACCCCCATTTATCAGCTTTAAGAACACCAATATCATTGTTTTTTTCTTAAACTTGATAATGCTTCATTTTCTATATTACTCTTTTTAAAATATCGGTACTTACATATTACCGCAACCACATTTTTAACCTCCTGTAATTAGTAATGTTTTCATGACACGACTGCATAATTATATAGAGTCATAAGTAATGTATATTTCTGTACAAGTACAAACGAGTGGGTAAACTTCAACTTAATACTCTTTCACACTGCTTGGAAAAGAGGGATCAGAATAAGAAGCACAAGCAGGAGGTTGCCACCCACCTGCAAACGGAAAACTGTCATCAAGCGCATTATTTAAAACATGTAGCCTACAACCATTCTGTGTACCACTCCGCCCAGAAAAGCAGGGGAACTGCGATCCTCTAAGTGTTTAACTTGGTTGTATTACTTTTAAAACAAACTTCCTAAATCAACCCTTGAGAAAGACTTCTGATTATGGAGCCTTCGATTACATGTCGGTTGCATCCATTAAGTCCAAGCAATGCTAATTTTCTTCGGACAATCTGGTGTCTGTACTCATTACGTATGGCATGACCCTGTTTTGCTTGAAAGTCATGCTCCTTCGTAGATGTTTTCTTGCACTTAGTGCACGTCAAATTGTGGAGCAGAAAGGACTCCAGAATTGTTGCTAATATAGCAACACTCGCTTGGTTCCTGTCTGCGAGTAAACAATGTAAGTTAGTAAGCGTTTTCAGCCCCAGAAAGACAGGCACAACTTACTTATTTCTTAGAAATTAAATGTCTCTAACTGTATTCTGCTGCGGATTTCAGGCTTACTGCATGTAAAAATCAGCAAAAGTTTTAGGTGACCAACAATGTTTTTAATTATGTAGGGTTAGAAATGTGGTTGCGATAATACGCAAGTACAAAAATATCTATTAACAGTTGGGCTACTAGTACATGGACCTCATCTCTTTCACAAATGGTTAGAAAAACAGATAGCTCAGGTAATACTGGTTTGAAAATGCTTAGCTTTTTTATTTGTACCCGATAAGAACATTTCATCTATGCAGCTGATTTTTTTTTTAAAAAGCAAAGCTTTTTAACTCAGCATTACTACCTGAACTATCTGCTTGTTGAGACTGCAGCCACAATCAGCACATGACTTATCTCCAGTCTCTGAGCTTCCCCACTGAACTAGTGAACATTAGCTGCCATGCTGACAACAAACAAGCATCAGTTTAGTTCTGCACCACAATCTCTATCACATGCTCCTCAACAGATGTAATATGTACCAGGGATGCACAGGCCATACCTGTCACTCATTTATGTCCTGCCATCATGCAGTACCCATAGTCCTGCCAACCTGTCAGCATCAGTCAGGTTATGTTATGCAGTTCTCTATTACAAGCTTCACAACACACACACACACACACACACACACACACACACACACACACACACACACACACACACACACACACACACACACACACACACACACACACACACACCAGAGAAAGAAGGTGGCTATGCCCACCCCTTTGCAAACAAAAAAATAAAAAAGCTGGAATGGATACCTGTAACAGGTGCAATCACCTCATGTCTTACTGCCATCCCAGTACTCATGTCAGTTTGCTCGCTGAACTGATGGCTGTCGCCTGTTATCCTGACAGCAGGCAGGTATCACTCCAGTTGTACTCCAGAATCACAGGAGATGCACGTCAATTTGAGTCTTATAACCATTTCTGCCTTACAAATATGCACCCTCATGAAGAACCTACTCTCTTGAGGAAGGCTGGGGTATACAAACTGCGGATGAATTTGCAAATACCAATCAAATTATCTAATTCTTGCTTTAAGAAAGATATTGCATCACATTGCTTAATTTGCAGTTGGAATTTATACCGGAGGTGGGGGGTGCACTGTGTAATGAACCTCTCTCGCCACCTTGTTTTATTTATCAGCTGGGGCAGAGTTGGATCCCTGGTCATGGCATTTGTGGAGATACAACAGTTCCAGGACCAGTGGAACTGTAATGGTTCAGAAGGCAAGGCATGGATCTGCTATTATGGAACTGTAACACAAGTACAGGAATATGAGAGTTGGAATTTATACCAGAGGTGGGGGGTGCACTGTGTAATGAACCTCTCTCGCCACCTTGTTTTATTTATCAGCTGGGGCAGAGTTGGATCCCTGGCCATGGCATTTGTGGAGATACAACAGTTCCAGGAAGTGGAATTCTAATGGTTCAGAAGGCAAGGCATGGCATGGATCTGCTATTATGGAACTGTAACACAAGTACAGGAATACGAGAGTTGGAATTTATACCGGAGGTGGGGGGTGCACTGTGTAATGAACCTCTCTAGCCACCTTGTTTTATTTATCAGCTGGGGCAGAGTTGGATCCCTGGTCATGGCATTTATGGAGATACAACAGTTCCAGGACCAGTGGAACTGTAATGGTTCAGAAGGCAAGGCATGGCATGGATCTGCTATTATGGAACTGTAACACAAGTACAGGAATACGAGAGTTGGAATTTATACCGGAGGTGGGGGGTGCACTGTGTAATGAACCTCTCTCGCCACCTTGTTTTATTTATCAGCTGGGGCAGAGTTGGATCCCTGGTCATGGCATTTGTGGAGATACAACAGTTCCAGGACCAGTGGAACTGTAATGGTTCAGAAGGCAAGGCATGGCATGGATCTGCTATTATGGAACTGTAGCACAAGTACAGGCATATGAGAGTTGGAATTTATACCGGAGGTGGGGGGTGCACTGTGTAATGAACCTCTCTCGCCACCTTGTTTTATTTATCAGCTGGGGCAGAGTTGGATCCCTGGCCATGGCATTTGTGGAGATACAACAGTTCCAGGAAGTGGAACTCTAATGGTTCAAAAGGCAAGGCATGGCATGGATCTGCTATTATGGAACTGTAACACAAGTACAGGAATACGAGAGTTGGAATTTATACCGGAGGTGGGGGGTGCTCTGTGTAATGAACCTCTCTCGCCACCTTGTTTTATTTATCAACTGGGGCAGAGTTGGATCCCTGGTCATGGCATTTGTGGAGATACAACAGTTCCAGGACCAGTGGAACTGTAATGGTTCAGAAGGCAAGGCATGGCATGGATCTGCTATTATGGAACTGTAACACAAGTACAGGAATACGAGAGTTGGAATTTATACCGGAGGTGGGGGGTGCACTGTGTAATGAACCTCTCTCGCCACCTTGTTTTATTTATCAGCTGGGGCAGAGTTGGATCCCTGGTCATGGCATTTGTGGAGATACAACAGTTCCAGGACCAGTGGAACTGTAATGGCTCAGAAGGCAAGGCATGGCATGGATCTGCTATTATGGAACTGTAACACAAGTACAGGAATACGAGAGTTGGAATTTATACCGGAGGTGTGGGGGTGCACTGTGTAATGAACCTCTCTCGCCACCTTGTTTTATTTATCAGCTGGGGCAGAGTTGGATCCCTGGTCATGGCATTTGTGGAGATACAACAGTTCCAGGACCAGTGGAACTGTAATGGTTCAGAAGGCAAGGCATGGCATGGATCTGCTATTATGGAACTGTAACACAAGTACAGGAATATGAGAGTTGGAATTTATACCGGAGGTGGGGGGTGCACTGTGTAATGAACCTCTCTAGCCACCTTGTTTTATTTATCAGCTGAGGCAGAGTTGGATCCCTGGTCATGGCATTTGTGGAGATACAACAGTTCTAGGACCAGTGGAACTGTAATGGTTCAGAAGGCAAGGCATGGCATGGATCTGCTATTATGGAACTGTAACACAAGTACAGGATTACGACTGCTTCCACTCTTTTCTAACAGCTTAGGGTTTAAGTCACTGATTTTCGGTGTTACAAACCTCTGGGTCTGTCCAGTGGCTTGACAGGTCTACTATGGTACATCTTAAAGGAGGCATTGTATTCAATAAAATGCTGTCTATAGTGGGTCAATGACCTCCTTACACCTGCATAATATTCTTTTGGCAATCAGCCGTCCCATGCAGAAGGACTTTTTAATGGTTGTCATCAAGTGGTAGTCAAAGAAATCATCAACCCATAATCCAGGTTTCCAACAACATTTTCATCCTGGAATTGGGTACTGTCTATGACATGAATAGAGGAAAGGGATATTTTTTCCAGATGTGACAATACCCTACTTCCAATATTTAAATTGGGTCTATTTTGTAGTAGACCTGGCATTTATAAGTGAAAGTTATCGCTGCAGGGCTTGTGTTTCAAATGGTGATTTGGCAATGACTACCAGTTTACAGATGTCTGCCAGAAGTCTCGTTTGATGTTCTGGGGTTTGGAAAAGTAAATACCAGATCATAGGAGTCCCAGCACTGTAACGCGCATAGTCTCTGATAAAGTTCCAGCTACTAGCACCATGTGGGCTCTGTCATAATATGCATAGCTACTTAGCTAAAAGACATAGCATCATGTCTTTCCATTTCCAAATTTGTTCTGGGGCTATATTTCTTTGTTTAAGTTACACATTTTGTTACTACACTAACTTCAATTATAGAATGTTTAACTCTAATCCATTTTATGGACATTCTTAATTTTAAAACAGTAGCTTTAATGACTTAAGAAATGGAAAACCAAGTTACCTCAACATATAGGCTTCTGGTACAGTCAAGCCGTGCCAATACTTAAATGGGTAATAATAATTGTCTGCTATCACTGAAAAACCCCAGCAACCTACATCTCTTCAGTCTCATCTACCTGAGTGGGTGACCATGCAGAAAACACTAAGTAACACTAAGCTCTGACAATGAAGTATCTAATTTACTATTAACTCAAGAGTATAAAGGAATTTGAGTCTGATTAGAGAGGACTAAAAGATTTGCACTGCTGTATGTACACATCAGCTTTACTATCTTGTGAAAATATGTAAATAATTGTTATACTGTTTCTTTCTTGGATAGGGAGGGAATTGCAGGTTCTAATAAGAGATCAGGTTCAGCTGGGATAATATTACACAACAATGGTAAATATAATAAAATATAAGCTTTATTACAGCACAACTTGACTTACTGGCTTGGAATGTTAATGAACTAGTTAATGGAAAAAGGAGAAGATAATGACATATCTGCAGTGGCAATGCATAGACAAAGGAGAAGATAATGACATATCTGCAGTGGCAATGCATAGACAAAGGAGAAGATAATGACATATCTGCAGTGGCAATGCATAGACAAAAGGAGAAGATAATGACATATCTGCAGTGGCAATGCATAGACAAAGGAGAAGATAATGACATATCTGCAGTGGCAATGCAAAGACAAAGGAGAAGATAATGACATATCTGCAGTGGCAATGCATAGACAAAGGAGAAGATAATGACATATCTGCAGTGGCAATGCATAGACAAAGGAGAAGATAATGACATATCTGCAGTGGCAATGCATAGACAAAGGAGAAGATAATGACATATCTGCAGTGGCAATGCATAGACAAAGGAGAAGATAATGACATATCTGCAGTGGCAATGCATAGACAAAGGAGAAGATAATGACATATCTGCAGTGGCAATGCATAGACAAAGGAGAAGATAATGACATATCTGCAGTGGCAATGCATAGACAAAGGAGAAGATAATGACATATCTGCAGTGGCAATGCATAGACAAAGGAGAAGATAATGACATATCTGCAGTGGCAATGCATAGACAAAGGAGAAGATAATGACATATCTGCAGTGGCAATGCATAGACAAAGGAGAAGATAATGACATATCTGCAGTGGCAATGCATAGACAAAGGAGAAGATAATGACATATCTGCAGTGGCAATGCATAGACAAAGGAGAAGATAATGACATATCTGCAGTGGCAATGCATAGACAATATTGTTACAGAAATTACATCTGAATCGCAAAAGACATCAAAACTTTGTAAAAAGAAGTGGAAATGAGCAATTAAAAAGACATGAAAACGTAAAAAGAAGTGGAAATGAACGGTCCTTTGCTGGAATACAAGGAAGGTTAAAGAAAGGGGTCTTAATTAAAAAGGATATATAACTAAAGATGGGGAACAAATGAAGGACATGCAGGAAGATTTATAGTGGTGACAGGTTGTTGGCACAGTGTAAGAATAATACTAGCTGCACTATATATTCCACTGAAAGCATCACAATAAGATATAAAGAGTATTATGGGAAAAGTTCTAGCCTTTTATCAATTATGTGTGGTAGTAGTAGTGGAAAACTGAACACTATAGGAAACAAGGAAGATGAGGAAGATGACTCAAGAACAGAGAAGTAGCTAAGGACGTTTGAACCCAGGGCAAGACCCTCATTTGGTGCCCACTCCCCACAGAGCAAATAATATTGTTTGAACAGTGGTGAGGAAACATGCCTTGATAACAACTTTTCACAAAAACATAAGAGACCAAGAGGTTCAAAAGCATGTCCCAACATGAGTTTTATTAAAAATGCGACGTATTCTCAGAGTTAAATCATTTAACTGTCATGTGACACATTACCAAACACAACACAGCTTTAACAATTTAAAGAAGCCACACATATATTAAAAATAAAGCATTATTCAGCCCAAATCCACATCTCTTTACAGGTATAGTCAAAATGCCAAGAGCAGTATTGCAAAATTATAGCTTGGTTAATATGAACTGCACCACAGAAAAATATGAACTAACTGTTGCTTTGACACAGACAGAAAAATCATGACCCAAGAAAGAAGCAACTAAAATATACATCCTAATCCTTCAATAGATTTAATAAATTGATTTTATTTAATTTATATAACATTTGTTTACCAGGAAAGTCCAACTTGGAGCAAAGCCAATTTTCAGCAGAGGCCTGGGGAGAAACGTATGTATACTGTACAAAAAAGTTTAGTTGTATATTGCAACACCATTTGTATCCAAAGTAACACAATGTTTTAATAGCTAGTGTTACTTCGATGAAAACTGTATAATCTACACATCAATGCGTTTCACTGTCTGCTAATAGCATGCCCCAGTAGCATAAGATTAAGATACTAGACACTTAACATTGAATGCATTTACTGTTTACCAACAGGGGTGCTCTACCAGACAATATAGGCTGTACCTCTAAATGCCTTATTTCAGTTATAAAATGATATAGAATGTCCAGATTTTCACCTCATAAAATTTGTGGTTTTCTGGCAAATAAGTGAGGGCTGAACTTATGAAATACATTTCTGTGTTTCAGACTTTCAGAAAATGCACACTAATACATAGGTTCATAAGTGTGTACTAGGCCAACGGCTCTGGAGCCTTTACAAGTCTAGCCCACAGAAGTGCCCTGACATCATGCCGCCATTAGTTATCCTGTTAACATATCCTATTATTCTAGCAACTAAGTTTAAACTTCATAAGGGTTATGTTTAAAGACGGTCCCTATGTTTGGGCTTTGATCAGATTTCTTGTGCTAACAGGATAAGAGGTATGCCCCCCCCCCCCCCCCGACACTGCTTTCATGAGAGACAGAGACATACATTACTTTTTTTCAGTGATCAAGAAAAGACTACCGATATAAAACTTTGGAAGGTGTGGGTGGCTCACCCCCACATTGGGGAAGCAGAGGAGTTTACCCCCTTGCAAAAACATTGAAATTTCAGTGAGCCTAATCATCAAGGGGTTTAATATTCTATGAGTCACAGTGGAAGGACTTAGTATATCCAGGTTTTAAAATCAAGGATAATATACATTAAAATTAAGATTGGCTTTCCTGCATTGCTGCCTATCAAGTAGTGTAGCTGTATTACTTGCTTTCTTTCTCTAAATGGATCACGTCTATAGTCTTTCCAACTATATATGCACAAGCACCAAAATGAAACACATTTCCCCCAAAAAACACCACCCTCAGTAGTTTATCCATATAGACACAAACACTTCAACGACTTCAAAATGACATATTTCCCCAACAACCCCTTCAGTAGTTTGTACAAGGGTCTGCACAAGCACATCACAGACACCAAAATGAAACATTTCCCAACAATCTCTTCAGTAGCATGGCTAAGTATACACAAGCACCCAACATGAAACATTTCTTGCAGTGTTCCATTCAGCAGTCTGTCCAAATATGCGCAAACACCAAAATGAAACATTTCCTCCAACAATCCCTTCAGTAGTCTGCCCACGTATGCACAAGAATACTAGTAAATAACCCTATTTACCTCAGAGACTTTTTTTCTGCCCACTCAATCTCTTTCTCCACACACCAAATGTGTCCACAGTGAGTAATTACAATGTTCAAAACAGGATATCCCTCAACTCTCTGTGAATGCCAAAGAATTAACTAAACAGACTGCCTTTATTGCTCTAGAGCACTGCCCCTTTACCTGCTTAGCTGATCACAGGTTTTTGGGGGATTGTGCCCAAGGGGGAAAAAAGTAAGCATGAGCAGGAGGCTTGCAGGAGTGTCTCAGACATACATTTAGGATGAAAATGTTGCCATTCCCTTAAAGGGAAGAAAGACATTTAATTAAAAATATATATTTTTAAGTTTTATATTGATGAATTGCACCCTTGACAAGACAGCGCCTGAGGTGACTGCCCCTTTCACACCACCCTAACTATGCTACTGCTCTGTAGGGCCAAGATATTATAGAATACCATCGGAGAGCAGAAGCTTAGAGAAACATAACCATGTTTTTGCGCTGACTGATAAAATGAAAAGATGTCAATATTAAGTGGAATATACACACTTTCAGTAAAATATGCTTTTTGGTCAAGGCTACATAGATGGTACTAACATCGTTCAAACAATGAAAATCCATCCCTTGATAGTGTCAGACTATGCTTACAAAACATAAGTTGTACAGGTGCAATCAAAAGGCTATTGCAATAAACACTGGCATTTTCTAGTATTTTTCTGAAAAGGAAAGCTGTTTAATGATTGGGTAGATCACAGTTTAACTGAAATGTTATTAGATTTAAACCTAAGCAGTAAAGAGCTTGTTATGAATTTGGATAATTCCAAACTGAAGATTAGAAATGTGGTCACAATGAAAGTAAATGAAATATGGAATAATATTAACAGTAGGTATCTAGAGGGCTTAAGAAGTATTGTATTTACAAAAGCAAAAAAAAATGGAGGGGACGACAACAGGTCGAGGAGCAATCAAAAGAAGTTAAATTGTGTACACAAAAGTACTTAGAAAATAAGACTGAACAGACAGCAATGATCTTGACAACTATTTTTTTTTAACAATAGCCATGGAAAAACTAAACTGTTGGTTCTATGCTTGAAGTAAAAGTTTAAAAGTGCGATAACTAAAAATCAGGGACTATGAGAATGCTGGAGCAGAAGTGGACTCGAAAAAATATGAAAGCAATGGTAAATCATTACAATACACTATTATAGAAAAGATGTAAAGACTGGAGTATAGAAATTGTAACACAGATGAAACAATTACAACATAAGTTACGAGGCATATTAATATCACAAATAGAGGAAACTCAATTTAATGAACTGACAAGAAATTAGAACATAGAAAAAACTAGCATTGATGGAACTCAAAAAAAAAAGCAGCAGGATATCAAAATGGGAACCTCGAAAAAGGGCATAGCAAAATTAATTTAAAATGGGTGGCGAAAGCCATACACACTCTGGCTAGGCTTATAAATGCCCTAGGGCAGATAGCCTAGTATGAACCTATGAACCTATGAACAAAATAACTAAGATCTATATCAGTTTATTAAAATAGACTACAATTCAAGGTGAGAAGTCACTGACCCAACTGTTGAGATCTGTAATATAGTGAAAATAAAATAATATTAATTAATTAACTAGTTAATTCTGGATCTCAAATGATGTTGTAAATAGTTAAGTAACATTAAAAATCAAACTTGAGGTCAAGACTATAAAGAATAGCGAATTCTGACAATTGTATTTACATGCTTAAAATGGCAAATTATTGAAAGTTAAATGCAAGTGAATTTACATGCTTAAAATGGCAAGTTATTGAAAGTTAAATGTAAATAATTGACATGAGGCTAGTTTATTAGTAAATTATAGCATACAGCTATAAAATGGTGGTAACAACAATCAATAAGGAAATATGAAGTGCACTATGTATGGAGATAACCATATTACACATTTTCATTTTTACATATTTACAGTACATAGAAAACAAAGATTTTTTAACAAATGTTAATTATAAGAGGTGGGGATATAGTTTAGAAGTTGCTTGAATACTTCATGAAAGAACTTGGTGCATTTTATTATTTTTATTTTATTACTGAACTTATTAAATACAATTTTTTACTTTGTTGCCTAGGTTAATTCCACTAGGCAAGCAGCCTCTTTTCAGAGGAGCCCGGGAGGTGGTATTTATAGTACTAGGGCAAATTTGGCCAGGACATTGGGGAACATCCCCTACTAGTTGGGGGAAGAATGGGTGTTACACATCCTGTTTCATGTCCAGGCATGGTGGGGAAAGAATTTGTTTGTTACACATCATGACTTCCTGTTTCATGTCCAGGCATGGGGGCAACCAGGAGGAACAGAAGGAAAACATGGTTGAGTCAGCTCTTGATGAAACTGGAGTGAAAGTTGCTGAAAATGTAGTTGAAATGGTAGAATCGCTACCAAAAGTTTTTTTCTGATGATGTGGGTGCAGAAAAAATAGTGACATTGGAGGAAAAGGAGATTGTAGCTGACACAAAGATAGATTCATAGGAAAACTTTCAGAGGAGAACAGTTACCAATGCATACTTACAACCCTCCAATTGGGAGGGGGGGGGGGTGTTTGCGGGATGACTATTTGGAAGAAATGGTAAACCAAAGTGAGCCAGAAAATGGAGTGGCAATTTCATGTAGCGACACCATGGAAAAAATAGAAAAAAAAGGGGGCAGGAAGAGACTGTGCCAGAGAAAGTTCCTGAGACAAAAACTTATGCACAAACTGTTGGAGAAGGAACAAAGAAGAAATAAAATAAAAAGTATACAGTACATGTGAGCAGCAAAAAAGAATGTTTGGACAGGTATGATGTTTGGGACTGTCATAGTGCCTCTGGGTGTCAAAGCAAGAGAGAGACTTTTTGTGACTTGATATTGGAGACTGGCAAGGCCATGGAAACATTTCTGGGTGCAAAAAATAATTTATCCATGGTCAGAATATGTGGTGCAAGGTTTTTACAGACAAAAAATGAATAATGATCCAGTTTAGAACTGAAGTTGAAGTAAAAGAATATTTGTTAACTATATGTAAAGAAATAATGGACACTACAAAAAAAGATGATGAAAGAGGACTATGGACTGGGGATGGGAATGTGGAGTAATACTGAAAATGGAAAAGGATAACATGCATGTACCTAGTATTAATGTGCATGGTAGTAGGGGGGTTGTGAAATACACAGGTCAAAGACTTATGATCATTTAATCAATGAAGGCGATACAAATGATGTTAATTTATGTGGTAAAACAGGGCATAATGCAAAAAGGTGATTTAAAGTGCAAATAAATGTAACAATAATGGTTATTCATGGCTAGAATGTGAAAATAATGTGGAAGAAAATGAAAATGAAGTTATACAGCAGAAAGACACAGAACTGTTGTACAAGAAAATGTGACAAAAAGCGGTTGTACATGAAACTAAAAGCAACAAGAAAAAAAGAAACAGAGGAGACACGTGAGGAAGAAGCTGACTGGCGTGAAGTAAGAAATAAAAATAATTCAGAAGGGAAATAGTTAAAGAAAAGGGAAATAATGCCAAAATATAATGCTTAGAGAAAATAAGAAAAGAAAGGGATAAAAGGTTTATACTAACTGCTCTTAAAAGCTGAAAATATATTTCAAATGTGAACAGTATGAAAACTCAGAGGAGAGTAGGCAGATTACAACGGGGTGCTGCAGTAGAGAATAGGTATATTACAATGGTGTGCTGCAGTAGAGAATAGGTAGATTACAATGGTGTGCTGCAGTAGAGAATAGGTAGATTACAACGGTGTGCTGCAGGAGAGAATAGGTATATTACAATGGTGTGCTGCAGGAGAGACTAGGTAGATTACAATGGTGTGCTGCAGTAGAGAATAGGTAGATTACAACGGTGTGCTGCAGGAGAGACTAGGTATATTACAATGGTGTGCTGCAGGAGAGAATAGGTATATTACAATGGTGTGCTGCAGGAGAGACTAGGTATATTACAATGGTGTGCTGCAGTAGAGAATAGGTATATTACAATGGTGTGCTGCAGTAGAGAATAGGTATATTACAATGGTGTGCTGCAGTAGAGAATAGGTATATTACAATGGTGTGCTGCAGTAGAGAATAGGTATATTACAATGGTGTGCTGCAGTAGAGAATAGGTATATTACAATGGAGTGCTGCAGTAGAGAATAGGTATATTACAATGGAGTGCTGCAGTAGAGAATAGGTATATTACAATGGTGTGCTGCAGTAGAGAATAGGTAGATTACAACGGGGTGCTGCAGTAGAGAATAGGTATATTACAATGGTGTGCTGCAGTAGAGAATAGGTATATTACAATGGGGTGCTGCAGTAGAGAATAGGTAGATTACAATGGGGTGCTGCAGTAGAGAATAGGTATATTACAATGGTGTGCTGCAGGAGAGACTAGGTAGATTACAATGGTGTGCTGCAGTAGAGAATAGGTATATTACAACGGGGTGCTGCAGTAGAGAATAGGTATATTACAATGGTGTGCTGCAGTAGAGAATAGGTATATTACAATGGGGTGCTGCAGTAGAGAATAGGTAGATTACAATGGTGTGCTGCAGGAGAGACTAGGTAGATTACAATGGTGTGCTGCAGTAGAGAATAGGTAGATTACAACGGGGTGCTGCAGTAGAGAATAGGTATATTACAATGGTGTGCTGCAGTACAGAATAGGTAGATTACAACGGTGTGCTGCAGGAGAGAATAGGTATATTACAATGGTGTGCTGCAGTAGAGAATAGGTATATTACAATGGTGTGCTGCAGTACAGAATAGGTAGATTACAACGGTGTGCTGCAGGAGAGAATAGGTATATTACAATGGTGTGCTGCAGGAGAGACTAGGTAGATTACATTGGTGTGCTGCAGTAGAGAATAGGTATATTACAATGGTGTGCTGCAGGAGAGAATAGGTATATTACAATGGTGTGCTGCAGTAGAGAATAGGTATATTACAATGGTGTGCTGCAGTACAGAATAGGTAGATTACAACGGTGTGCTGCAGGAGAGAATAGGTATATTACAATGGTGTGCTGCAGGAGAGACTAGGTAGATTACATTGGTGTGCTGCAGTAGAGAATAGGTAGATTACAATGGGGTGCTGCAGTAGAGAATAGGTATATTACAATGGGGTGCTGCAGTAGAGACTAGGTAGATTACAATGGTGTGCTGCAGTACAGAATAGGTAGATTACACGGTGTGCTGCAGGAGAGAATAGGTATATTACAATGGTGTGCTGCAGGAGAGACTAGGTAGATTACATTGGTGTGCTGCAGGAGAGAATAGGTATATTACAATGGTGTGCTGCAGTAGAGAATAGGTATATTACAATGGGGTGCTGCAGTAGAGAATAGGTATATTACAATGGTGTGCTGCAGTAGAGAATAGGTATATTACAATGGTGTGCTGCAGTAGGTGCTCATATTGTTTTAGAAGCTATCAGAGTATGAAGAGAGGAAGAAAGAACAAACTGAAAAACTTTGGAATGGTGTGGTAGTTTGGAACATGGGGAAAGAAATGTGATCAGGCACATGCATATTATGTCAAGAAAGCATTAAAACATTAGCTGTAACCATAGTGGAACTAGGACGAATTACTGTAATAGACCTGAGATGGAAAAATATGTATAGAATTATAATAATAAGAGTGTGAGTGTGATACAACTGACTTCCTCTTCCCATTCCAGGAGCAGGGGCAGCCTTGAGGAACAGGGAGAAAACATTGCTGATTCAGATTTTGCTGAAAGTGAAATGAAAGTTATTGAAAAGGCAGTCAAAATGGTAGAATCACTACCAGAAATGTTTTCAAAATAATTTGAGAGCAGAGAAAATATGTTTTCAAATGGAGAAGAGGTTGAGGAGGAAACAGAGGTGAATGCAGAGGTGTTAGTGGATTTGCAGCAAAATTTCCAGAAACACCTGTTTGAATCAACAGAAACAATGGAAAAATGCATTGTTTCAACCCTCAAGTCAGGAGGATTGCCGGATGTTTATCTGGAGGAGATGATAAACCAGAAAGTGAAGCTGCAGTATCCGGGAGTGAGACTGTGGAGAAAACAGAAGAAAAAAATGAGCCAGAGAAAGTTCCAGAAAAAAAGACAATGCAGTGGGAGAAACTGCCAAAGAGGACAAGGGAATAAAAGAAACAAAGAAGAAATGTGTTGTTCAGGTGAGCAGTAAAAAGGAAGAAGGTTTGGACAGATATAAGGTATGGGACAATTTTATTGTACCACTGAGTGTTAAAGGTGAAGAGGTAAGAGCTTTCATTTTAATTCACAAAGAAACATTTTGTTACCTGATATTTGAAACTAGGCAGGCTATGGAAATCTTTGGGGTGTATGAAAAAAGAAAACAACCCTTTTTTAGACAAACAAAAGGGGGGTTTGATTCAGTTTAGAAATGAACTAAAGTGAAAGCAAAACAACCAAAAGAATATTTGATGACAATATGTAAAGAAGTAATGGACACTACTAAAAATATATGATGAAACAGGACTATGGACTGGAAGATGGGAATGTGGAGTAATTTTAAAAATGGAAAATGACAATGTCATACATATACCTAGTATTATTAATGCGCATGGTAATATGGGATTTGTGAAGTACAGAGGACAACCTAAAACATGTTATTTTGTGGAAAGATCATTTGATTAATTAATGTGACAAAAAGATTTTATTTATGTGGTCAGACAGGATATAATGCAAACAAATGGAATTAAAGTGTAAAAAATTTGGCAATGCAGGACATTCATGGTTAGAGTGTGAGATAAAGACACAAAAAAATGAAAATAAAAAAGAAACTGTAAATGAAGTTATACAAGAAAAAGAGATAAGAGGATGTTGTACAGGAAGTTATATTTGGAATATAGGTAAAGAAACCTATTCAGGTATATGTATATTGTGTAAAGAGAATATAAAAATTATAACAATAATAGAAATAGGGAGAATAGGTATGTATATAGGGTTATAGCCTTATATGCATATGCAAAAAAAAAACAAAAAACAATGTTTAAAAGTATACTTATAGGTTCATAGGTTCATATGTTCATACTAGGCTATCTGCCCTGGGGCAATTATAAGCCTAGCCTGATTTTGTATGGCTTACGCCACCCCTTGATTTGAATATACTGTGCCCTTTCTAAAGTTTAGTTTACTGTGCCTCTGTCTAATAGTGACATGGGAGTAATCTCTGGGACAAACCTATGATCCCCCATCCACCTATCGAGATTCTTCTTGAAGAGATTCAGTGAGGTGCTCTGCCTCACATGAACTGGAATTCTACTCCAGAGCGAAGGGAGCCTCTGGGTTATAAACCTGTCCCTCCAGCAAGTTCTATTTATTTCTGTGCTGAGGTTCAAGTCCCTCGAGCATGTGGCTCTAAGGGATTTAGATTTACTGAGGTGGAGCATGTCCATTAATTCTGGATTTGACATAACTTTGTATGTCAGGCATAGATCGCCTCGAAGTAGGCGGTATGCAACTGAGTAGAGCTGGAGTTTTTTTAACCGAGCAGCATATGGCATCTGTTTGAGACCCTTGATCCTCTTGGTGAGATACTTTTGGGGTCTTTCTAATTGCTGCAGGTGTCGGGTAAGGTACATCCCAAAAGAGGCATTGAATTCTATGATGGGCCTGATGAGGGATGAATAAAGGGGCACGATTACCTCTCTTGATCTAGATGTGAAACCCTTCGTGATGAGGTGGGCTATGTAGAAGGTCTTTCTAACCACTTTGGCAATGTGGTTTTCAAAGGAGAGATTGCTAACAACTTGGGTCCCCAGGTCCCTAATAACTTTCTCTGTACTTAATGGGTTTCCGCCTATGTGGTAATTTGTGGGCACATTGTTTTTGCCAAAGGGTATGACTATACTTTTTTGGCATTTAGCTTTAAACCATGGCGCTGGCACCAGTTATCTGTCTCTGTGAGACCTTTTTGAAGGATGTTTGTGTCAGCTGGAGAGTCGATTATGGCGCCCAGTTTGCAGTCGTCTGCGAACTTGGTGAACCATAGTCCTCAGACGTTTGCCTGTACCTCGGAAAAGTATATACCAAACAAGACTGGTTCCAGGACAGAACCCTGTGGGACGCCACTTGTGACCGGTTTCGAGTCTGACATGGCTCCAGCAACTCTCACTCTGTGGGTTCTGTCTTTGAGCCAGTTTGCGACCCATCTTGTGACATAGGGGTTTATATTTAAGCTGGATAGCTTATCTATGATGCCCGAGTGGGGTATTGTGTCAAATGCCTTTGCAAGGTCCAGATAGGCTGTGTGGACTACCTTCCCTTCATCTATGGCTTTGGTGACTGTTTCGAAGAAGTCAACCAGGTTCAAAATGCAGGATCTGCCCTTGACAAAGCTGAACTGGGTAGGATCTAGTGTCTGTAGGTCCCCAATGTCTTTGTTTATGAGCTCCATGATGATCCTCTCCATAGCCTTGCAGACTAAGCTAGTCAGGCTTATGGGGCGATAGTTTCCAGGGTCCGTAGAGGCTCCACCTTTGTGGAGTGGGACCACTGTTGCTGTACGCCATTCTGTGGGCACATATCCTGTAGTGAGGCTGAGATTGTATAACTGTTTTATTTGAGGGATTAGTTCCTCTTGGAGTCCATGTAGGATGCAACCTGGGACGCCATCTGGTCCCATGGAAGCAGTGTTTTTTTGCTTTGGAGAGGGCAGCCTTCACCTGAGCATCAGAGATGTTTGGGAGGCAGCCCTCTGCCGGGATAGATACTTGCTCTTTTGGGGGGGAGGGGGTGGAGAAGTTTGCACTGAACCTGTCTGCCAGGATATTGGCGATGTCTGTGGGTTCAGTGTATTTTTTGTCGTTTAGAATCAACTCAGAACAAGTCTGGGAGTTGCATCCCAGGTTCCTAACATAACTGAAAAAGCCTTATGATTGTCTTTGGTGTCCTGTGCAATTTTTCTCTCGAAGCTGGCCTTGGAGGATTTTATGAGGATCGTAATTTTTGCTAGTACTGATCAGAGATGCCTTCCCTATTAGGGATTTTGCTCTATCATGTAGTAGCTTCCTCCTTCTGTTGTACAGTTTATTTATGGCAGGGGTCCACCAGACTGGACGCCTGCCTTTGGATGATTGGGTCTTGGTTTTGTTTGGGATAGCATGATCCATGCATTCCTGGAGATGTCCGTAGAATGCGTTTATATAGGATTCTGCAGTTTGGGCCATAGTTTCCACTGGCCCTGGGGCCTTGAAGGATTCCACTTCGGTTTTGAGAAGTGAGAAGTTTGCTTTTGAGAAGTTTTTCACTGTGGTTTTCTGGGCTGGGGGTGGGGTCGGGATGTGGACATCCAGTGAAATTAATTTATGGTCTGATCTTACCAATGAGGGATATACTTTTGGTGTGGAGCATACAGTCCCCATGTTAGTAATGATCAGGTCTAGTATGTTGTCCCCTCTTGTGGGAGTGGTGACTAGTTGTTCCATAGCATTTGAGTTTATAATTTCCAGGAAACTTTGGGCTAAGGTACTGGGTTTGAGTAGTGCTCCCAGTCAATGCTTGGGTAGTTGAAGTCGCCAAATATAATGGTGTTCGGAGAGATCTTCATGTTCTCCAATGTTTTCAGGAAAGCCGAGTGGGATTCCTGACTTTGAGAGGGTGGTCTGTAGGATGCTATAAACTGAAAAGCAGTCTTGCCCAATGTTAGTTGCACATGGATGGTCTCCGATACTTCGTGCAATGCCACTAACCTGGAGGTGTGGATATCCTTGATAAATATGGAAACTCCCTCTCCTTTTGTGGTTCGGTCCGGGTTTTGGGGCCGAAAAGCATGATATGAGGTATAGCCTGGTAGTGCTGGGATGCTCTCTGGAGCCTTGAACCAGGTTTCTGTCACTGCACAGATATCGATGTTCTCCATACTGAGGAGAGCTTCGAGTGCGTGCATCTTGAGGTTAAGACTTCTGGCGTTAAGCAGCATTACCCTTAGTTTCTTGTTCCTTGTGCTGTCTATGGGGGTGGGTTTGACTTTTGAGCCTTGCCTAAAAACGGCACTATGGGGGTGGCAAGAGCCTTTGCCAATATCCGAAAGCCCGGTGGTGACAGGTGCAAGCTGTCCCTAGCGAAGCAACGTGGCTTGTCGAGCATGTCATCCCAGGCTGACAGACACTGGATCCCCTTTGAAAGACACCAAAATTTTAGCCAATTGTTAAAATCGATCATTTTGTCTTTGTACTGTGGCATCATTCTAGGTGAGGGTAAGATGCTGCTCAAGGTCAGGGTCATACCAGCCTGGGCTACATGATCAGAGAGCTCCTCTATGTCTCTTTTCATGTAGTCCAGGGAGGTACGTCTCAGGTCATTCACACCAGCATGTACAATGACTGAGTCATATTTGTATTTGCTTTGGAGTGACCTGAGTGCTTGCGTTATGTGGCGGATCCTAGCACCCAAAAGGCAGCTCACCATGACCTTCTCTTTATTCAGCCTGGTGAGCGGGACATCAGTGTGTCTGACAATAGAGTCACCTATTACAAGAGTATCAGGTGTGTTATTCAGCCTTAAGGGCTGTGGCTGCTTGGCACACTGACTTTGTGGGCTATGTGTTGTGCGTGTTTTGTTTTGAGGTAGCGTTTGCTTGGATGTCTGCTTTGGAGGTCTCTATTGCTTAGGTAGATTTTTATTTAGAGCCTCCGAGTATGTTTTTGTGTATTTATGTGTTTGGTTCGCTGATGTGGTGGGACTATGTGATACTGGAATTGTGTTGTGTGAGGTTACCTTCTCCTCCTGACTGGTTACACCAGTTTTGAGATGAGAGAGCTCAGCCTCCAGTTTGGCTAAATAGTTGCATCTCTCACATATATATATTTGAACCTGTTTGGAGGAGGAGAGGGTTGTCCGTGTACATGAGACAGTTGTAACATTGCCTCAAAATTCCCAGATTCACCAGCTGGACTGGAGAGGAAACCATTGACTGACCTTTGGACATGCTAGAGTAATATAGGGAAACTGAATTTAAGACGGACCAATAGAGGACAGGGTAATCGTAGAGAGTATAAGAGTAAGTAGTTCTTATGGTTTAATAGTGCTAACTTGTAGTATTACTTAATTGGACCAGTGAAGGGCCTTAGAATGAGAATATGGTGTTTAAATTGAGAGATAGAGCAGTTCTAAGGGAAAAAGTGAAGAGCAGACTTTGTGGAGCCAGGAATGGTTTAAACCCAATTAGGTGGCACTGCCCGCTGTTGCGCTATGCACAAAAACGTGCAAAACCACGCAAAAGAGGGTTTTAAGAGAGGAAGATGAAGGAGTTTGGAATTGACCCAAAATGGCCAATAAAACTACAGTTTCAAGTCAGTAACCTCTCCCACAGGGGCAGGCAGGCTGCTCAATGTTTTTCACTGCCACTGATCAACAGAGACTTCCCTTTAGCCCAAGCAAAAAATGGCCTCCAAGAAACTTACAAACAGTTCAAGAACAGCAAGTCTGTAACTGAACTTTTTTAAATCTCAGAAAAGTGGGAAAAAAGCAAGATTTTTTTGGGGGGGGGGTTTTGTTTTTTTTTCAGAGATAGCAGAGGTTTACAAGTATCAACAAGTTATAACTGTGCAGTAAATGACCCCACACAAGAGTGCTAGGCCAAAGACAGATAAAATGCAAGTTTTGAGAAAAAAACGATTTTAAAAATAAGTGCAAACAGGAAATTCAGTAAACAGCTCTAGGTTGTGCTCTAAATACAGTTACTCATGCAGAAATCAAGTTTAACAAGCCAGAAAATGCTCAAAATAGGCGGCTATGCAAAAAAACTTAGCAAATAAACAGAGGAAAAATACTTAAAATCTCAAAAGTGGCTCCTTTCTTCTCTCAGCGTTTTCTCCTCTTGGTGGGTGCTTCACCAACAGCCAACAAGCCTGAAAAGACGCCAAAACCATGAGGCAACCAGGTTTTAAGAGAGGAAGATGAAGGAGTTTGGAATTGACCCAAAATGGCCAATAAAACTACAGTTTCAAGTCAGTAACCACTCCCACAGGGGCAGGCAGGCTGCTCAATGTTTTTCACTGCCACTGATCAACAGAGACTTCCCTTTAGCCCAAGCAAAAAATGGCCTCCAAGAAACTTACAAACAGTTCAAGAACAGCAAGTCTGTAACTGAATTAAATCTCAGAAAAGTGGGAAAAAGCAAGATTTTTTTTGGGGGGGGGGGTTTTCAGAGATAGCAGAGGTTTACAAGTATCAACAAGTTATAACAGTGCAGTAAATGACCCCACACAAGAGTGCTAGGCCAAAGACAGATAAAATGCAAGTTTTGAGAAAAAAACGATTTTAAAAATAAGTGCAAACAGGAAATTCAGTAAACAGCTCTAGGTTGTGCTCTAAATACAGTTACTAATGCAGAAATCAAGTTTAACAAGCCGGAAAATGCTCAAAATAGGCGGCTATGCAGAAAAACTTAGCAAATAAACAGAGGAAAAATACTTAAAATCTCAAAAGTGGCTCCTTTCTTCTCTCAGCGTTTTCTCCTCTTGGTGGGTGCTTCACCAACAGCCAACAAGCCTGAAAAGACGCCAAAACCATGAGGCAACCAGGTTTTAAGAGAGGAAGATGAAGGAGTTTGGAATTGACCCAAAATGGCCAATAAAACTACAGTTTCAAGTCAGTAACCACTCCCACAGGGGCAGGCAGGCTGCTCAATGTTTTTCACTGCCACTGATCAACAGAGACTTCCCTTTAGCCCAAGCAAAAAATGGCCTCCAAGAAACTTACAAACAGTTCAAGAACAGCAAGTCTGTAACTGAACTTTTTTAAATCTCAGAAAAGTGGGAAAAAGCAAGATTTTTTGGGGGGGTTTTTTTGTTTTTTTCAGAGATAGCAGAGGTTTACAAGTATCAACAAGTTATAACAGTGCAGTAAATGACCCCACACAAGAGTGCTAGGCCAAAGACAGATAAAATGCAAGTTTTGAGAAAAAAACGATTTTAAAAATAAGTGCAAACAGGAAATTCAGTAAACAGCTCTAGGTTGTGCTCTAAATACAGTTACTAATGCAGAAATCAAGTTTAACAAGCCAGAAAATGCTCAAAATAGGCGGCTATGCAGAAAAACTTAGCAAATAAACAGAGGAAAAATACTTAAAATCTCAAAAGTGGCTCCTTTCTTCTCTCAGCGTTTTCTCCTCTTGGTGGGTACTTAATTAGGTTTGTGTGAATATGCATACAATAATTGCAGGCGACCAACTGTAATGCAAGGAATAAAAAGGAAGACTGATGTTAAAATAGTTGCAGAAATTATGAAGTGTGGACAATTAAATATATGGGGGAATAAACACTGGGCATATAAAAGGAATGAAATTAAGGCAGAAAACTGATTACTTTTTTAATATCAGAAAGCTTAAAAGTTACTCAAAAGTAATAAAATATACTGGATTTTCTGATCATGTGGCTATTTGGATAAAAAAATCATGAAAATGAGGAATATATTAAAAAAGGAAAAGGAATAAATAAAAAAGAAATGGATACAGGAGAAAGAAAAGAGCTTATAGAATTATGGAAACAACATTTCAGAATGAGACCTTTCTATAAAAATTGGACTATTTGGTGGTTACAATTTAAAAAGAAATATGAAAAGGTATTTTTAGATTTTCTTTTTCTATGCTCTTCTACACAAAAGAATACAAAAGTATTAAGTGAAGAATTTTGTAAAGGTTTAATAGAAAAGGACAGAATATATGAAAAAGAGAAACATACAAAAGAAATCAAGAAAAAATTTATAAACTTGTTATATAAGCAAAAATATTGCTTACAAGGGGAAAAGGACGTAGTACCATATTCATATAAAATAATGAATAAAAATAACAGAATTAAAAAATAAAATGGAAACAAGAAGCAAGAAGAAATATGTGAAATATAGAAGAACTATGTATTAGATTTATATGGCAAAAGAGAAGTGTGCATAGAACAAATTTATGATGGTGAGAGATTTAGTAAAGTAGACAATGAATATTTAGGAAAAAAATAAATATAAAAACATTTGAATGAGATTATGAAACATATTACATTCAGACACTGGATCAGATGGGATAGAGTATAATATGTATAAAGAAATGAAAGACTGGCAAAAAAAGATATTTATACAAGTGATGAATGAATGGATGGCAACAGGGATTAAGTACAAGGAAATCTGCACAGGGGTTTTAAAATTCATGTATAAGAAAGGAAATAAATATGAGCTAAAGAATATGAATTATAAAATTTCTATGATAATAATAGCTAAAAAAATACAACATAGAATGGCAAAATTATATGATCAAAATGTGTATGGAAGAAAGGGAAAGGGAAGTCAGGATTTGTTGTAGTTAATAAGAGAAGGAATTGATGACATTATTAATGAAAAAGGAGATGTATGGATTATGATAGGTGATGCAAGTAAGGCATATGATAATTAAGCGATAACCAATGACGTGGTGTGGTATATATTAAGATTTACCCATGGTTGGTGTGGTTTGATCACTAGGGCAAAGCCTGAGTGATTAAATAAAGCTAACAGTGGGTAAATTTCAATATACCACAACCACGGAGTCAGTTATTGCTATTATACAATGACATTATTTGAGAAAATACTTTTTTCTTAAATAATGTCTTTGTATAACGGTGCATTACTGTTCTTCCGCTGGTTGTGGTACACTGCTTCCTTGTTTTGATGTACTGAGCATGCGTATGTGACTTGTGTCCCACGCATACCCAGTACATCAATGCTTTGTATAATGGTGCATTACTGTTCTTCCGCTGGTTGTGGTACACTGCTTCCTTGTTTTGATGTACTGAGCATATGTATGGGACTTGTGTCCCTGGCATACCAAGTACATCAATGCTTTGAAACGGACGCAACAGAGAAAAGAAAGTCTCCGTTTTTTTCTATTTGTTAAAAAAAATATTTTGAGCACTTTATACCAACGGGAAAAAGTCCTGGCGACCAGACCTTTTTCCGTTGGTATATTGTGGGATTTACAATGGGCACACTGGACAATCAGCGTGCCCGTTTTGTAATATTATTAATGGGGGGCATTGTATAATATCCATTATGAAACACTGTGGAAAATTTTGCAGGAATACAACATACGTGACAAAGGATTACAAATTATTAAATTAATATATGAAAATATTATGTGAAATTAAATAAACGGTTGGACTGGGGAAGATGTAAAAATACAGTGTGGAATAAAAGAAGGATGTCCAGCTAGCAGTGCGATATTTTCATTAGTCATGAATGTAGTAGTGGTGGAAGTAAATAAAATGACAAGTAATGGAGGATATAAAATGATGTAGGAGGTACAATTACTGATAATGCATACTTATGCAGATGACACTAATAATAAAAGTCATAGATAGAAGAAATAAATGAAAAATTAAGTATTATATTAAAGAAAATTGGTTTAAATATGAATAAAGAAAAACTGAAAGGTTTTGAGTATGAAGGGATAATAGGAGGTGCAGAATATAATGAAAAGTGTGTAGATATATTGGGGATAGTATTTGGTAGGAGTGAATAGAAACATGAGCAATGGGACAAAGTTATTAAAGGAATTAAAGAAATAATTGCTTTCCGTAAAACATATAGATTTTCATATAGAAAGAAAACACATTTGTTAAATACTATAATATTGGGTAAAATAGCCTATGTTGCAAACATTTATAAGATACCAGTGAGGTATGAAAAATAAATTATGATGGCAATATTTTCATTCATCGGGGGGGGGGGGTAGAGATTGAACCCTGTAAAGAGAGGACTTTTATATATGAAAGAAGAGCAGGGGGACTGGGATTAATAAACCTTGTACATGCAGCCTCTTTAAATATGTCCAAACACCCATCCTCAACCCCTTTTTCCCCATTTTGCACATGGGGTTAGGGCGTCACTTTAACTGTGACAGTCATCTCAAGCCAAGGTTTGCACCACTGGGTGACTACCCCTGCCGCAGTAGTTCATCCGTACCACTCACCAAGTATTAAAAGGAGTTATGAAACATTTAGTAGCAAAATGGTAAATGCAAGCAAATTTGGGAAGGTATGGAAATAAAGAAAATCAAGTGTCATTAATGAACAAATTTTATAGTACAATTGTGTTATGGAAACAAAAAATGTAATAGGAAAGACTAGAAAGGAATGGGATGTTATATTATATAATCTTTTTATTTTGTTGATCCACGGAAAGAGTTAGAAACAAGCACGAAAAAAGCAATAATGATGAGATATACAAATTGTAAAATAATTAAAGAATGTAATGATTTTGTGGAAGTTGTCCATAGGTAAATTACCAGTAAAAGCAAATATGGCATACAAAAGTAAACAAGGCAGAATATGTAATAAGTGTAAGGAATTCTAAACTACAGAACATGTATTGTTAAAATGTGAAAGAATGGAAAGAAGCATACAAACACTATTTGGTTAAATATCATTTGAAATTTGAAATGTTAAATATGGACATGACAGAATATGGTTATTATGGAACAAGAGCTCAAGAAAAGGCAAAGAAAATGGACACTTATTTATGTAACATGGAACATTTGGAAAGCGACAATGAGATCAAATACAATGGAAAATGGACATTGACAAAAATATTAGACAAAAAAAAACCTATTTTGGTTGTGGGTAAAATGGTGGGGGGGGGTACTTAAAAAGAAGTTGATGATGCATTGAGTGGTGTTATTTATGTAAACAATGTAAATAATATGAAATTATTGTATGTTTTTTATTTTTTATATTTTTTAACAGATGTTTGTTTTTCAATTGAATTGTGCAGGTTCTGGGTCACATTGGAGGTGGGAAAAGTTTTGGCGTGGTTTGTTGTGGTCTCGTTTTTTTGTGTCACAAAATCCTGGCATTTTGACAGGGGTGTGTACAGTTTTTATATACACTGTACCTAACCAGACATATCCAACAATTGGAACGTCTACAGAGGTTCCTCACTAAAATAATACAGGCCCCATAAGTAATATGTCCTATGCAGACCACTTCAAGGCCCTATCTCTGTATTCTGTCTCTTACTGGCTTTTGAGGGGAGATCTATGCCAGAGCATTATCAGACCCCACTCTGATGGACCTCCTGCATATCCACATAAAGAACAGCACCAAAATGACCTGTTCTAAAGACTTAAACCTTGCCTGTGATATAAAATAGGACCTGCTGGAGAGATAAGCATGTATCCCAGGGACTACCCCGTCAATGGAACAGGCTCCTCCATCCACGTGAAGCAGAGTTCTTCCCTAAACCAACTCAAGTGCAACTTGAACAATTGGATGGGAAACTGGAAATTCATCCCTGGTTTGCCACCTATGTCTCTAATGGACAGAGATAACCTGTAAATGGTTCATCTGCCAGGCCCATACTTACACTTATCAAGGGTATCAAAACTTGTCAGAGATTTGGGATGCATGGCTAGGTTTAAAAAGGCCCTTGTGGTCGTTAGCCTAGTAAGCACCTATGAACCTATGTATGAATGTTTACAAAAAAAAAAAAAAAAAAGTTTTTGACAGCTACCATGGGAACATTTCCATCCACCTGAACTACCACCAACTCAATCTCATTCAAAGGACAGCGGACTCAGGAGGTGCAACAGCCAGATTATGTTGCACTGCAATGTCAGCAATCGCTCTGCCTGGTGTGGCAATCGTTTGCAATGTAAGACTATTTGCATACTGTGTGTTTTTGAGCAAGTCACTTAAATGTCTTGCTGCTTCTGCCTTATCTGTAATAGGCACCTACCTACACTTAGTGGGTTTTTATCTGCTACATAAAAGACAAAGTAAGGATCATTTCTCAAGGGATAATCTAAATCACATGTAATAGTGCTTTCTGTTCAGTACAATCTTCTTAATAATACTTGCCTATCCACATGAAACACTGGGGTTGCAGATTAATAAACTACTTATAGGATGTATAGAAACTATTTAAAATGCTAAAAATATAGGATTACTTCATTGTTACAATGGCTATATACAGTGAGTCTGAATCTTTAGGGCTCAAATGATCAAAGTGAAGTCAATAACATCACCACTACATAAACTGCAAGCTACCTCTGCTAAAATTAACTCTTGCTTCTCACTTAGTCTGTTGCAGGTGATACAGGAACATTCAAATTTAGCAGGATCTCAGTGGAAAGAACTACAGCCACATCTTACACAACTATTACCAGTCTATTAAAGAACATCACTGCAAGTCATTTTTAGGACCAGTAATGTTATCAGTAGGAAACATAATATTTAACAAAGATAACTGCAGCCAGGTTATAAAAATGAAATCCAAAATAAGGAAAGCTAAGCAACTGGAAAGAAACTATACCAACAGCTAAAGTGTAACAAGAACTGGGAGATAACATATCAGATGACCTAAAAGCAAGCAAGTAACATGAGAAAGCATCAAGAAAAGATAGTGGGATACTTAGCATACAAACGGGCTTCACTAGCAGGACATAAGAAGCCACAGCCAAAACAGAGGCATTTCAGAAAGACAAAAAAATTCTGCATACTCTGGGAAACCCATAAAGTCCAAATGGGTATTTCTAGTAAAAGAAAAACAAAATGGATGAGAACAAGGACACGTTCTGAAGACAAAAGATGGACAGCTCAGGGGAAATAAAAGGAAGGACGACTTCACATAACATAAATAACCAACTGATGTTTTATACAGAGTTCCAGAAGACATTGAGGGATGAAACGGTCATGAAATTTGATAATGCAAAAAAGGTTATTCATATAATGGATGAAAGAAAACAAACTGTTGATAAAGTAGGATATACAGTTTAATCAAACAGCCAAGAAAACGGGCTGCCTGTGTGGTAAAGAAGAAAACCCTGAATACAACCTAGACAATCTAAATTCAAATAGCAACTAAGACACTGGTGCAGCTGGGTGTGGAAGAGAAGCAAGATTACCCACGCTGAGAGAAGGGTGGTAGACCTATTCTACCCATCTACTACCAGCAGATAGAAGATGGCAAGCAACATGATAGCACAAGACCTGAAAATGCATTCTTGACTACCAATCCAGTAATAGTAGCCCTCAGGACTTTCTGATTTACTGTGAAAGAAATATTCGCCTAAAAGCTTGTTTACCTTATCAGTAATGCACTTGAAGGATGCCTTCATACTCCAGGATGTGTGGATGATGCAGGTTAAACACCTTTATTTAGGTTTTTAGTGATTTACTTTTTTTGCTGAGTGGGTTACTTTCACAGGTCATGCACACCCTTGACATTGATCTGTAATGTTATAGACACATACTCACACAAGGCAGCAGTATGGAAGACACGGTGCTGAATAGTGATGAACAGAAAAGGTATGCACAGAAGCTTACTCTTTGAACTTATTTTCACAAAAAGAATAGCGTTTCCACACTTTTTCTACTAGTATTTGAAATTAAATTCTTAAGTCAACAACTCAATAACAGTTTCTAAAGCTGAAACACTAAATATGCTGCTTACAAGCTGCAACACTAAATATGCTGCTTACAATACAAGCATGACAAGCAATTTTCCCCATAAATAATATATCTTTAATAAATATGTCAGTCTTAATTCAGTTATTTTCACGATGGTTCAATGAGCACTTTTCATATTCATGTCAGAGATCTGCATTTCAGTGTTGCCACCCGCAACAACACAGGTGAGTACAAAGCCAAGCTTAAGCTTTGTACATCCTTTACATCGGTGGCATTGGACATTGGTCAAACGTCTCAACCTCTTATCTCTACAAATACAGGATAGAGTTATGTGACACTTGCCAACAAATTTTCACTTTTTGGAAACTTTGGTGATAAGCAGAATGTTTCAGAACAAAATACATGAACGTACTGGGTCTAGTGCTGCTGTTCTCATACCTTAGCAGTTTACTGATTTCAGTACCAAGGGCTGGGAGTTTATTTTAGCAGATACTTGAAATCCAGCACCAAGAAGAACATCCAGACTACTGTACAACTTGAAAGAAAGAAATAAAACAGACATATACGAACTGTGCCACCTGAAAATTGAAAATTCCAGCATATTGTGGCACATAACCAGTAAAAATCCATGCCTACTGCCCTCTAAAACAGTCCATGTCTCTGTTGCAAGCGGTGAGGTCCAATGTTTATATTACACTTAAAAAAAAATTATGAAAATGTAAGTGGGTCGCTTGAAGCTCTTTTCCTCTGCATCATCAGCAAAAAAAAGACGCTGTCCGGTTCCATTCTCAGCTAGAGCGTCTTCTGCGTGGAGACATGCGTGAATGGGCGTACTTTTGTTGAAAGTTGTGCATCAGGGCTGGTAACTCGGCAAGTAAAAATCAACTACCAATCATTAGCGGACCGGAGTTCCGCTGTGGCGACCCCTAACCGGGAAAAGCCGAAAGACACAAACAAACAATCGTGTTTTGTTTGAAAGTTATGCTGATTAGTTTAAAAAATATATTGAAAATTGCTTTTGATATATTGTTCTCGGAACAAAATAAAAAAATATTTACATGCATAAAACACTACTCTTGTTCTGAAGGGATTTACTATGAATAACTGTACCTTATAATTAATTACTTGATAAAATATCCAAAATGTCTATAACCTTGCAACAAAAAGCAATGACAGTCCCAAAGTCACAAAATACACACATTTTTTTCTTGCTCCCTGCATCTTCCAAAATGAGAGCAAGCACAATGTCCCTAAATATAATAAATAACCTTGACAGGTCATCTGTGTGTAGTAATGGGTTTGTATGTAATAGACTCCCAGTTTGTTGATGTCAGACACTAACATTTCAGGCTTCTTATCATTCAAAAAAATGCATACTGATGCAGACCCTGCTGTTCTGTTTACTTTATATTCATTAGAGTAATCTTTAAAAATTGTTCTAGATTTTTGGCCTTAGTCACTCCATTACTCCCCCCCCTCCCCCCCTTCTTCAGCACAGCAGTTGAGAGGCATGCTGGTAGTGTTGCTGACAAGCCACACACAGATTCTCAGCAGAAGTGTTGTGGTGTATTACAGACCGTGAGAAAAGATTTCAGAACATACCTCTTGTAACTACCCCTGCCCTGTTTTGCAGTTTCCCAATTTTTCCTCATATTTTTGCACTGTCTTGTAAAATGATTTTCTCTTAAATGACTGAGGAATGCAGTTGGTCAGCTTCATTTGCTCTATGTATTACCGGTTACAGAAAAAAATGTTCGGCATTTTTGAATGACTTTAATCCTCCTTAGTGATTTAGTAGACAGTCAAGACATTTATAAGGGACTGAGCAAAAAAAAAAAAAAAAAGTGACAACTCGGGCATGAACAGTAGCAGGCAGAAACAAAGCTTCTTTGCCAGCTGGCACTGTATGCTGCTAGTCCCAAGGGTGATTTCCAACTCAAAACAGTGCTTAGGGGGTGCTAGGGAAGCTGTTAACAGGTTTATCTGTTTCCCTAATAATCATAATGTAATTTCGATGCTGCACGAGCTACATTAGAGAGACATACGTACTTGTGAAGAACAATACATGCTGATACAAATCCTGCTGGGCTCTTTTTAAGAGAATTTATTTACTATTAAAATAAAAACTATTCTTTTCTTCCTCTGTCCAGAATTCTTGAGGAAAGAACTTTAACATTATATGAATTTCATCAACAAAATGTATTGTTAAATACATGGTGACTTTGATTAGCTACTCTGTTAACCAATCACTTTTCTAATGAATATTCAGAAAATACATATGACAGGGATAAGAGGGCCTGCATAAATTATGCTGTCAGCTGTATATCAGCAAAGTATACCTCTCAACTTTACAGATTTTTACAGAATGTCCAGATTTTTGCTTCATATTTCTGATCTGTTTCTCATAAAATTGTGGTTTCTGGCAAATCATCGAGGAATGGACTCAGAAAATAATTGCATATATATGGGTTGCAGACTATTCATACCTTCAGAAAATGTATGTCAATGCAAAATATGTTATTCTATCAACTTTCTAAGTTTATAAAAGCAATATTTAAAAACTGTCCCTATTTTTTAGTCTTTGCACCCCCCCCCCATTATCTCTGGCTTTGTCAAGGTTTCTTACTCTAAGAGGTTGAGAGGTATAGAGCAAGGTCTGCTACTAGCATCTGGGTAATAGTGCTCAACACCACCGTCCCTTTTTCCTTTCTAACCTTCACTCTCCTTCCTTCCTCTTCATCTACGTTTCCAAATCCCTCCTAAGCCTCTCTCCTGCTTATGCTTTACTGGTTTCAGGAGTCATTTGTTTCACTGTTATTTTCACATGCATGTTTTATAATCATATATAACACTGTATACAAGTACTATTTTATGTTCATATTGATCATTTGTCATCTGTATTGTGCTGTAAGAGACTAAAAAACTATACCTCTCAACTGTCGAATTTTTTTCCTAGTATTTTTGATCTGTTCCTCATAACATTTATGTTTTTTCTGACAAATAACTGGGGAGTGAAGTCTCTAAATGCATACATTTGCGTTTCAGACTTCATAGCCTTCATAAAATGCACGTTAACACAAATTCTGATATTCTACCAACGTTTTAACTTTATAAGAGCAGTATTTAACCTTTGCCTTCCATTATTTAGGCTTTATCCAGATTTCTTGCATTAAGATGTTGTACAAACTAAAGAAAAAAAACTACTACTACTACTACTCCTCCTCAACAACAAATATTTAAAAATATTCTAGAACTTGATGAAGCCAGTAGCTACATTCACAATACGCTGTTTTCCTTTAATTCAGTTTTCAGTTCATCTCTCCGTTCTTTGGAGCTAGTTAGCTATGCCATGCTGCGTCCCCCTTAGATATGCTACGCTATACTGTACTATTATATGCCCCCCCCCCAACGGTGGCATCGCTATTAATTGCTAATATTATGTATTAATACCACCAATATTCTTAACTTTTCAAAAATCGCGAAACTCCATGACCATTACTTGGTATCAGACATGATGTCACACCAAAACGTATACAAATTATGGTACTTGTTGTTACACACCTTGCATACACCCTTCTCCTGGCCTCAGGTGATGCTGCGCCGTCTCTTCTGATTCATCTGCCGTAATTCGCGCTCTTCATTTCTCTTCTATAGCAGTTTCTTCGCAGAGATTCATACATTCTAACTCCTATTACGCTTACGAATAGGATAAAACACGGTCATTTAACTCCCTACGTAATCTACGGATTACATAACCTGGCACAAAGTACTCCTCTTCCCTCAGAGTGCAAGTTTTACAGATAGTTTACGTCGAGCACGAGTTACCAGGGCAACTGCAGTCATTCCACATATCGCGAGATTTCTTGGGAAAGCCTGTATTGTATAGTGAGAGGAATTAGTCTAAGTTTAGATCTTTTTATATGTCTTCTTATTATATCATTCATGTAAATGTGCTCACGTTGGATATTAAAGCAAGTTTTGTTAGAGTACAGGAAATTATAAATCGAAAACTGCAGTAGAACAAGCGAGCAGGCAGGTTACGCACTTCACACACCAAAAAACTTAAATAGAAGTTCAGTAAATTCATTCCCGAATTCAATGAACTTCTTCAGAAGTACGGTCAATTAAAAGCATGACATTAAATAGGAGTACCATAATGTCGTGTGACTGAAACATCCACTGGGAATCTTATGACAATTATCCATTTAGAATTCCGATACCAGCTGAAATAAACAGTTCAAGTGTACTATAATACGTGAATAAATGTTATGAATGTAATAAATATAATACATAAAGAACATGAAAAATGCATTAACATTCGTCCATTAAAAGTTTCATTGAAAAGATTCAGACTGTAAATTAATCAATCAAAATATTTAAGCCTTAAATGTGAGTGAAACAACAGGAATCGTTTAAACCCAGGAAGCTCATGCCATTCAATGTAATTTGCCACTTCAGTTCACATTCGTCTAAATGCTCATTTAGAATGAAACCACAAGGATCATTTTGTACTCGCTCCTCTACTAGAAAATGGAACTTAGGTAAAAATTAAAGGAGCGAATTTATGAACATTTGCTTGACATGAGGAAAGATAGGAATACCAATGTTTTGTTTACGCATACTAAGGAATTAGATTCACATAAGTTCCGTTTTCTAGTAGTGGAGTAAGTGCAAAATTATCCTTGTGGTGTCCTTCCAAATTCCTGTTTTATTCACTTTTTTAATGGAAGAATGTTTAATGCATTTTTCATACGTTCTTTATTTATTACGTTCATAACATTTATTCACTTATTGTAGTATACATATTTTGTTTATATCAGCTCGTATCATAATTTTAAATGGATAATTCTCATAAGATTTACAGTGGATGGTTTAGTCACATGACTTTATGGTAATCATATTTAATGTCAGGTTATTAAATTTAGTTCTGAACAAGTTCCATTGAATCCGGGAACGAAAGCGCTCAACTTCTATTAATTTTTTTTTTTTTTGGTGTGTGAAGTGCCGTAACCTGCTATTTTGTTGTATTACGTACAGTTTTCAGTTTATTCGTTTGTATTGTGCTGTTTTGGGATTCTGAGTTTGTTAGAGTACAGGAAATACATGTCTACATCATTATATTTCTTTTAAAGGGCGTATTTCGCTGGGGTTTTTCAAAATTACTGCCCAGTTCAAACGGAATTGCCCCTTTTGTGTGTTAAATTTTAAGGCATTGGCTGCTGACATCAAGCTGCCAGGACTTTACAATAGCCTTCCGTCTGCACATGTATTCAGTGATGATTTGTTTGGTATTTTGACTTAAGTTTGCTAGTCAGAGGTATATTATGTTAAGCTTCCAGTTTTTAGAAGTTCTGTGGTATATTTTACGGTAATTATTTTATTTTATTAAAATCGTAAGCATCGCCTAGCTGTATTTCGCCTCGAGAAACATTTCCTGATTTTGTATCATGAAATTTCCCTGTCACCATTGAATGGGCTTGTCAATCATTCGGTGTTAGCATCTAAGCAGAATGCATGCCTCTCAACTGTACAGATTTTTGCAGAATTGTCAGATTTTCCCTCTTATTTTTGCACTGTTTCTCATAGAATTGTGCTTTTTTCTGACAAATTATTGAAGAGTGAAGTTAGAAAATAATGGTAGATATTTGAGATTTAGACGTTCTACCTTTCAGACTAATGCAAAACCTGTTATTCTATCAACTAAGTTTTTAAGAGCAATATTTCAAAATTGCCCATGTTTTTGAGCTTTTGTTCCCCGCCCCCCCATTATTTATGACTTTTTCCAGATTTCTAGCTCTAAGAGGTTGAGAGATATGATGGTAAGTAATGCAAACTAGTACAGTTTCATCATCAAAACATACAGCTGAGTGAGTACAAAGCAAACCTTTTAATCCTGTTGTGATCTAGCATTCAGCATCTCACAATCGCATTTTGACAGACACTGGCCCACATTTGGCAAAGTGAAACATGAAAGCTATGTGTACCTCTCAACTTTCCAGATTTTCACAGAATGTCCAGATTTTTGCCTCATATTTTTGGTTTTTTCCTCTTAAAATTTGTGGGTTTCTAGAAAATTATTGATATTTCAAGTCACTAAATAATACTGAATGACAGATATTTGAGTTACAGATTTCACATCCTTCAGGAAATACATAATAATTCAAAACTTACTTATCCTATAGACTTTCTAAATTTATACGAACAATATTTAAAGTATGTCCCTATTTTTGGGCCATTATCCCCCCATTATTGCTAGTTTTGTCCAGATTTATTGTACTGAGAAGTTGAGAGGTATGTATTTATAATTATGATAGGTAAGTTGGGGGAGTCCAGCACAGGAGTGTATTCTGCCTTATCTAGATTTATATGATTACACTTTTTTCCTTTGCAGTCCAGCGCAGCAATGTATTCTGGCTTTTCATAAATATGAAAACATATGTTTAATTGTATCATTAGCAATGCAAATAATACTGATTATCTCTCAAGATATGCAAGATATAGTGCAAATATTAAAGACAGTTTTCTTCAACATCTAAGGTTTCACCTAATGTCATGCAACAGTTTGTAAGTCACTTGTTTTTTTAAAATATTAAGTACATATGTAACTATTGCTTATTTTCATAACAAACAACTAGCTATATTTCCAGTATAGTGTGATATAAACCAGCATTGACAGTGAATTGACCTGTCCCCCACATGGGTGTTTCACACTATACACCTTGTGATACCCACCACTACTACCAATATGTGATGGCCACCAATATGTGTCATCACCACGCTGGGCCAGTAATCAAGAAGCCTGAATCCTCACAACTAACACTGGAGAGGGACATGCACTTGAAATACAAATGGATACACTCAATATTTACAGATACAGACCTCTCTGCATCAAGTACACTTTCCCTTAAGGGCACACAGGGAACACATTCAGCCCAGGGTCTGGATGTCTCTATAGCTGTCTCCCTCCCAATAAGACTCCTCACTAGTAGAGCTGTAGGGTTAGGTCCTCAGCCGAGTGTCCAAGTCAAGTCATCCAGCACCCTCTCTGTAAACCCAGTGTTTCATGTCCCTGCCTCAAGTAGCTGACACACACACACTCTTTAAGATTTAATTTTCACACACACACACGCACACACACACACACACACACACACTCTTGAGAAAGGCTGCCACAGATTACCCACTCTACCACCTTTGCCCAGACTATAAGGTAGATTCACTGCCACAAGTCAGCACTATAAGGCTCTTAACAAACGGTGTCCAATTATACTGTGTAACATTAATACTTATACAAATGGTAGTGGTTCACCAAGATGGCTAGGTCTTCTGGACAGGCCCACACAGTGTCACCAAATAAATATAAGTACTCTCAAAGGTTAGATACTTTCTAAAAGGACCAGCCACAATAAGAGTTTTAAATGTATTTAATAATAAATAATAGAACATGAAAATACTGAATATATATATTCATAGTAAACCACAGAGTTCAGATAACGGGACATATTGAAAAGATCATTGATGGACAGACTCAGACAAATAAAGAAAAGCAATATCTAAACTAAGCTTCACTATGTTCCTGACTGAATCTAAAATAATGTTACTATTCCCTAGTTCAGTTATTTACTACCACAAGGCAAGATGCTGTGGGTGAGGCTCTTTCTAGTCAGGCTTCCCAAGCAGAATACTCAATCCTCTGATAATTCTCGTTATAATATCTAAAATATAATTTCCAAGAGGGTTGCAAAAATGACCTCAACTGGTCACCTGACTCTAGGTTCTCACAGTGTTCCCCTGTGAAGCTGAGACAGGAAGTTAGCACAGGCAGTCACAATACACATCCAAATGTTTATGGCAGTGCCTGAGGCCTTCCCTCTTTTCACTGAGCTAATGGACAAAGGCTGTTCTCCAGACCCAGCGACTCCAGTCCTACTCAGCACTGTGGGGTACCTTTTAAGGGTTTAACAGCTCATTTATATTTCCCTTATTTTTCTTAAAGTTAACCTCTGCTGTGCTAGTATCCTCTATTAAAACATATACATTTAAGTCAGCTACAATACTACATGTACATTTCTCTTCCTTTCAGCAAGGTACACTGTTGATACATTTCAACACAAGCAAAGCTCAGAAATACATTTTCAGTGCAAGCATCTGTACAAAATCTGTTTGATATACAAATGACATACAATTCTAGTACATTTGTAACACAAGCATCTTGTATAAATCAGTTTGATATTCAAAGGACTGGATTATTCTTTACAAAACTCCAGCTGGCTATGCTGGCACTTGCCCATATCATCACACACCTCAATAAAATATAGGTCTTTTAGTTATGAAAATATGAACATAAATATGAAAATATGAAGAATAAGTGGCAAACAAAGATTACGTTTTCCACTCTAGGACATCCTAGACTAGTAATCTTAGTGTCATTTTGCTAATAACTCCTTGCCCATTCTAGTACTGCCTATTATTAGCTTTCAAATCACTTAGTTAAAGAACACTGACCCAGAAAAGTTCTGGACACCATAAGGAGGTATGGGTGTGAAGTGGAAGCATACAATAAAAATAATAAAAAAAAAGATTAAAAAAAATGCGTCACTCTACAAAGTAAAAAATAAGGAAGAAGAGTGAAAACTTTGCAAAAGAAACACAGACAAGCTAATTTCAGACAAGAATTTGAGGTTGGTTTTGCTGATTGTGATAAAGGGGTACCAGAAGAAGTAGCAGGAATCAGCAAAGCCAACCTCAAATGCTTTTTCTGAAATTGGCTTGTTTGTGTTTCTTTTGCAAAATTTTCACACTTCTTCCTTATTTTTACTTTTTAGAGTGACTCAATAAAAAGCATATTTTTTAAATTTTGTTTTCATTTTTTATTTGTTAGTCTTTAAGTAAAATATGGTCCCAAACTGAAAGGAATTAACTCTGCATTTCATTCACAATGTCCCCAAAATTGGTCATTTTGCTATGCATACATTTTCAGGCACCAGAAATAATGTGCATTATAATTTTGGCAGCTCTGCCACAGTGTAAGTTCTCTCCTCCTCCAAGGCTGAACATACTGCACACTACACCAGCCCCTACTCCCCACCCCTTTGCAAGGCAATAGTAACACTTGCTGTCATTGCCTGATACTCTTCATCTAAGGTCATGAGTTTGTGCTGCCAGTGAGAACCTGTGATGGCACAAAGTACACAGATGATCGTCTCATGTTCCTTGCAGTAAAATGTTAAGCCCTGCCCATGCTCCTGACATTTCTTTCTTTCAGCAGTGGTCCAGCACTTGCTGCCACCTTCATCATCAGACTGAGGGCTCACCATTTTTTCTATCTGCTGTTGTTGCTGTTCCTCTGTCTCTTTTGGGGGAATGGATGCATTGAAGTCCTGGAGCTTGTGGTAGCAAGTATCATTTTTTTGATGGTGCTCTTCTGTGTGCATCTCACAAAAAGCGAAGCTGCAGGTGTCACACATCTTGGTAGCCCTAGGCAACTCCTCATCTGGATCACAAGTACCATTGTGGAGCAGTAGGTTGTCTGTACTTCTTTTACGACTGCTACTATTGCTGGTGCTGATACTGTCAGCCACACTTGTGTGTGTGTGTGTGTATATATATATATATATATATATATATATATATATATATATATATATATGTCTGCATATCTCTATGTTATTCTGAATGTATCTTAGAGGTTCATAGGCTCATAAGTTATTACTAGGATAACTAGCCTTGTGGGCCATTTTAAGCCTAGCTAATTACCCCACGTGAGAATCAAACCCTGCACCTTATGTCTGTAAGGAAAAAACCTTAACCATTAGGCCAACCTCCCCCCTGACTCGAACCCAGGACCTACTAAGCTTTAGGCCACGACTCTTTCTACTTAGCTTTGTGTGTGTGTATTGCCTCACTAATGACACATGGACAATATTTTACTTAAAGACTAAAATATTCTCCCTGTGTCATTATTACAATGCTTTTTATTGAAATTGGCTTAGTGAGACTGAAACACAGATGGACAGAGGGATAGAGAGACAGAGCCACAAAGCCATTTTCAATAAAAAGCATTGTAATAAATTCTAATAATAATAATAAAAAAGTTGTTTTAGGCTTGAGTGAGTTAAAGCAACTGCAGAGTAATTTTCAGGTGCTTCTGTAGGTACCATGTGGCATTAGCGTAATGTTTGCCCAAGTGTCTGTTTTAAAATTCACTTGAGCTCTATAGATTGGGAGTTTTACATTGTTTCCTCTGTATCTGACTGTTTAATCACTGAAATGAAGAAGTAAAGCCTGTTTGCACATACCTGTACTTTGTTTTCAGTTGTTACTTATTTGACCACTTTACTCTTACACATAGTAGCAAAATGTCTCATTTTGTTGCACTTTGCCTTTTACTTTGCACTAAGCATTGTTCTGACTCTGCATGCACATGGTTGTATTGGCAACATATTTCCAGCTTACACTCGCTCTTTGTGTCACACACACATTTGTTTTGGCCATTGTCATACTTTTGTAATTGCTTTACATAGATTGTACTTACTTCACCCACAAGTCCCACAATATAAATCTCAACACTCTGACTTTTAATTCATTCATAGAGGTGAACTCTTTGTATAGCCTTTTCTAATGTTACATTTGGTTCTAACTTTAACTTTTGCAAAACATCACTGTCAACAAAGTCTGTAATAATTCTGTAATTGTTCGTCTTTAAAAGCCCAAATGCACAGTTTTCAGCCAATTCATATAATGCCTCACAAACTTTTCAAAAGATTAACTACTTCCTTGTACACTGTTGTAAATATGTCCCTTCATTTATTACATTTCTTGCTGGCACAAAATATTCATCCAGTTTAGCTAATAACAGACTCAAACATTATGCCCCCCTTAACAAAAGTTAATATTTTTTATAGATTGGTTCAGCCTCTTTGCTCACAGCATAAAGAAAATAAATTAAGTGGAGTTCTTGTTCTTCTTTTTCTAGCTTGGATCCTATTCTAAACCATGCAAATATCTGCTTCCAAATTGGTCAGGAAAATGGCTGCAAGCATTTGAAATGCTCTGGTGGGCTGAATTCCATAATTTTGCTGGTCATTGGCTCTGTGTTGTTTGTTAGACATTTACTAACACTCTTATCTTGCCAAAATGGCCTGAAACTCATTAGTCATATCTTTCTAAACTATTGACACTGCTTATGATTTTCCAGAGTATTTCTGTGGTCTTCAGTGGTGTTGTTGGAATTCAGTTTGGCTATTTCAGTCTAAAAAAGGTACATTTGTGTACACTTACCATAAATGTATATGTTCAAGTGTATTCACTGTTGCAGTCATTACATTTGGGTAATCTGCTTGCAGGTTGCCCTCAGTCAGCCTGATTAACAAAGTCTTGGGTCCTGCGTCAGTTGCTGTCCCTTCTTCCATGACGTCAGGTCATCAGGGGTATAAAACATGCAGCTGACATCATTACATCAATTTTTCTTGCCCCAGATGTCAGGTGCCCCCCAATGGGAAGCAATTAAATATAAAAGCACAAATATATACCTCCAACAAAAAAACAAATACACCAAAAAGGCTTTTAAGCATAGTAAAGGAAAGTAGAGGTATAGCCAAAAGAAGTTAGGGGGCAGGAGGGAGGGTAACCAGGACTGCAACAGTGAATACACTCGAACATCTACATTTTTGGTAAGTGTACACAACTGCACTATGTTCCTCATGTTTCACTGTTGCAGTCATTACATTTGGGTAGATTCCCAAAGCTATGGTTGGGAGGAGGAGTTTAGATAGCATTAGGTCCAGCTATAAGGTCCTGTAAGACTGCAGTGGCAGAGCCAGCTCTGGACTTAGAGAAAATTGGCAAATGATAATGCTTGGTGAAAGTATGTACAGAACTCCGGGTTGCAGCTTCTAGGATGTCCCTGGTAGGAATGCCTCTGAGAAAGGATGTAGAAGTAGATACAGCCCTAGTGGAGTGAGGTCTGATCCCCTGGGGGATAAGTTTTCCATGGTGCTTATAGCAGAAATGAATGCAATAGCTTATCCATTTAGAAATGGTTTGCTTTGAGATAGCCTTCCCCTCTGCCCCTGCAGCAAATGCTACCAACAGTTGCTTAGATTTCCTTTGAGGTTTAGTCCTGTCCAAGTAGAATCTAAGTTGTCTGTGCACATCTAAGGAATGCATTATCTGTTCCCCTTTGTTCTGTGGATTGGGAAAGAAGGTTAGCAAATGAATGGACTGATTAAGAGCCACACTGGATACCACCTTGGGCATGAAGCATGGATTGGTTCTGAGTGACACCCTGTCCGCATGAAAGATGATGAAAGGCTCCACTGCCATAAGGGCCTGTAATTCAGATACCCTTCTAGCTGAAGTGATTGCTAAAAGGAAAGCTGTTTTCCAAGAAATAAATTTTAAGTCTGCAGTAGCAGCTGGCTCAAAAGGAGGTAGAGTGAGTTTCTCCAAGACAAAGTTAAGGTCCCAGGCTGGGGTTGGAGCTCTCCTGGGTGGTCTCAAATTTTTGGCCCCTCTGAGGAACTGCTTGAGCAGTGGATGAGCAAAGAGGGGAGGTTCTGTGTTATAATGAGCTGAAATGGCTGAGGCGTGGATTTTAATGGAGGAAAAAGACAGGCCCTTGTGAAGCTTCTCAGTTAAGTATTAATAAATCTAATGTAAATTGGGCGCTGCTGTGCTCATCCTTTGAGATTGGTTCCAGGCACAGAATCCTTTCTATTTTTCAGCATAAGATTTTCTAGTACTAGGCCTCCTTGCCTCTAAGATGACATCCATCACAGGTTTGCTGAGGGATGGTAAAGGAGAGATTAAGTAAATAGCCAGGCTGCAAGGTTCAGTGTTGGAAGCTGAGGGTGCAGAATCTGGTTCTCCTGCTGAGACAGCAGGGAAGGAGTCTGAGACATGTGCCATGTAGATAACCATGACACACTGCGCAGGAGGGGGTACCAGTGTTGGCGCTGCCAGTCTGGAGCAATCAAAATCATCCTTGGTTTGTCCTGTTTGACTTTTAGTAGTACTTTGGAGAGCAGAGGCAGAGGAGGGAAGGCATAGACTGATAGGTATTTCCAGCTGAAGGACAGGGCATCCACTTTCCAGGCTTGTTTGTGGGGAGTCCTTGTGCAAAATTTGTCCAATTGGTAGTTCTGGGGAGAGGCAAACAGATCTATATCTGGGCTCCCCCATTCCCTTGTCAACATGTTGAAAATCCTTGGTTCCAGTTTCCACTCGTGTGGGTCATTGAGGTTTCTGCGTAGTCCGTCTGCCAGTGTATTTAATTTTCCTGGCAGGAATTGAGCATGTAGGTGCACTTGGTAGTTCAAGGCTGTGTTCCACAATGCCATGGCTAGTCTGCAGAGGGGGTAAGAATGTGTACCCCCCTGCTTGTTTATGTACCACATAACAGTGGTGTTGTCCGTCTTTACCATTAGTTGTCCTGGAAGTATGTTGTCCTTGAAGGCTGTCAGAGCATTCTGTACAGCCAACATTTCTTTTTGATTGATACGCAGGTGCATTTGACTTGGGTTCCATTTGCCCTGAATGCACTTCCCTGCCAGGTGAGCCCCCTCATGCATGGTCTGATGCATCTGTTGTTAGGGTTTGGGCGGCAGGCGGCGGTGTGAAAGGTAGTCCCTTGTTTTGGTGGCAGGCCTCTGCCCACCAAAGGAACTCTAGGCATAGGCAAGGAATGATAGGAATCATTGTTTCTAGGCTTTGAGAATGTTGACACCATAGGATTTTTAGATACCACTGTAGTTTCCTCATATGCAGTCTTGCATGTAGAATTAGAAAAATGCAGGAGGCCATGAACTCCAAGGCTTGCAGTATTTGTCTTGCAGATAGCAGGGTGTTTGTGGCCACTTGTTTGACATAGGTTGTCAAATGAATTTGTTTTTCTGGTGTGAGGTAAGCCATCTGGGAAGTTGTATTCAAGCTTGCTCCCAGGAATGTAAGTTGTTGACAGGGTACCAGTTGTGATTTCTTTTCATTTATGGTGTTCCCCTGACAAGTTAGAACCCTTTTTACAAAGGCCAGATGATTCAAAAGTATGTCCTGGCTTTCTGCCTGAATTAGACAATCGTCCAGGTATGGGTATATTTGAATACTTCTTTGCCTGCAAAATGCAATAACTGGAGCTAGGCACTTTGCGAATACCCTGAGCACAGTAGATAAGCCAAAGGGCAGTGCAGAGAACTGATAGTGTGTGTAGCCTGCTTTGAAGCATAGGTATCTTCTGCAAGATTCCCTGATTGGGATGTGCAGGTATGCTTCTGTTAAATCTAGTGTTGCCAACCAGGTGTCTTTGCCTAGCATAGGAAGTAATCGGTGAAGAGTCAACATCTTGAATTTTGGAATCACCAGAAAGGTGTTTAGAGTAGACAGGTCCAGGATAGGATGCCATTAATTGTCTTTTCTGGGTACCAGGAAAAGTCTCGAGTAGAAACCTTGTCCCTTTTCCTCTTCTGGTACCAGTTGAATAACCCCCATGCTTAAAAGAGAAAGTATGTTTTTGGGCCTCTGCCCACTGATTTGGGGTAGGTCCGGCCACCCACTTGGTGTTGGCAACATGCGGAAGTGAAATCTGTATCCCTGGGACACATATTTAAAACCCATTTGTCCTGGGTAATGAGTTCCCAGTTCTTTGCATGAAGAGCAGTCTTTCCCCCCAAAGGGGCAGTCCGAAGGTAAGTGCTTGGAAATTTTAAAAGGAAGTCATTGAGACAGTTTTTCCACAGAGGGGAGTCTTATTATTCCCAGACTTGGAAGCAGGGACGTCGGGAGGCATACGCACTGTACTGATTTCAGTACAACTTATTTAAAAGGGGGGTAGCTTTTTTAAAGCTTCACGTTTTCACGCTTTACTGCACGATGACGTCAGCTCATCCAGTCGGAAGCTCACCGCGCATGTATTTCCGGCCGTTTTCAAGCGGGAGGATTCAAGCGTTATGTTGGATGTACACGAGCAGGAGGTCGAAGCAGCTTCAAGGACTTTAGTTAGAACCGAGTGTTGGATGTACACGAGCGGGAGGTCGAAGCAGCGTCAAGGACTTTATTTAGAATTAGAACCGAGGGTTGGTGAGTAATATGAAGAGAGAGAGTGTGTGTGTGTGTGTGTGTGTGTGTGTGTGTGTGTGTGTGTGTGTGTGTGTGTGTGTGTGTGTGTGTGTGTGTGTGTGTGTGGAATATATGTGGATATTGACCTAATTCTAAACTTTCAATCCTTGCATTTTAGGCAAATGTTTGCCAAATGCCATGGGTTTCCACTAGTTGCTTGAAGAGGGTAAGTATGGCATTCAGTACTACAAGAATTTTAAGTTAGAGTACAGAAAATATATTAACTGCAAAACTGCTGTATCACGAAATATCTCTCTACGCTGAGGTACAGCAATCTTGAGTTTTAGTGTATATGTACTGAGGGTAGGGGAGAGCAGGCTTTATATCATGGGCTTTCCTGAAGACTTGCTTTCCTGTAAAAAAGTGTTTTTTGATGTCTAACAGAGAGTTTTGAACTTTGCTGTTATGTTAAGATGATTGTGTTTTCCTTTTTTCTGAGTTTTATTGCATTTAATGGCATAAAAATTTGAGTATTGCACTCGCATACTTTTATTACTCTGAGTTTCATTCTACTAGTCACATGGGAGTTTACAGCCTGTGTACTTTTGCTGTTTTCATTTCAGAAACATTCATTTAGAAAATGCAAAACATTTTATTTTGAGTTTCATGATTTTGCCTTTACTAACTCTCTCAAGAATTCAACTTTTGCCCTCCAGTTATCTTAGAGTTTTGCAATCTGCCACACATCAGTTTTGGATACTTTTTGAGGTAGCTTTTGCATTCTACTGTATTTAGCAGGAGTTACCATGAAATGGGAACTTTAATTGAATCTCATAGTCACATGCATTTATATTCATAGTGCAAGAGTCAGAATAGCACATAGTAAAATTATAGCTCAAAAGGCTCTTGTAGAGAGATACAAAAGAAAAAAAAATACGCCAATGGTAAAAGAATGAAAATGTATACCTTTATATGAAGTGTAGTGCAGAACCCTATCTCTACTCTAAAGGTCAGGAGTACATGATTTAGTCCTCCGGATCTAGAGTCAATATCAGTGTGGCATTTGCATATCCTTCCCATGTCTTTATAGACCTTGTCTAGGCATTGCGTTTCCTTCCATCTATAAAATCATACCACTTTGCCGGTGGCACAAAACTGGTCAGAGATATTGTGTTTACTTTTGCCCTAATGACCTACAGAGTGTGTGTGTGTGTGTGTGTGTGTGTGTGTGTGTGTGTGTGTGTAAATGCCCCAGGTGGGATGTACTGGTGATTACTCATGGTGGTGTGGTAGGGAATACCTCAGGCTTGAACCCTGTACCTTGTATGCAGGTGTTAAAGACCTGAATTCCCTACCCACCACCATTTGTAAAAAAATTGCAGATTTTTGCCTCATACTTGATCTGATCAATATCTGTATCATATCTGTGTTTTTTAAATATTGCAATGCTTGAAATTTGATGGTGCAGTGTTAGTAACATAGCATTGATGCCTCACAGCTATAGGTTCTTGGGTTTGGTTCTTGGCTGAGGTGCCTTCTTTGTGTGTGTGGGGGGGGTCTGTATCTTCTCCCTGTGTTTGTGTGGGTTTGCTTTTGTGTCCTCCCATGTTACAAAGACATGTCTGCATTATTTTTTCCTGGGCCTCTGCTGAAAATTGTTTTTTTATTTTGTTCCAAGTCAAACTGTCCTGATTAACAAATTGACAGGCATTTAAATTTCAGACTTCAGGTTTCTGAATGTTTACTTCCTTACATATTTGATGGTGCAGTGGCAGTATTGTTGCCTCACAGCTATAGGTTTTCTGGTTTGATTCTTGGCTGGGGTGCCTTCTGTGTGGAGTTTGCATCTTATCCCTGTGTTTGTGACATAGTAAAACAACTTTTTATTCTAGCAATAAATATATACTAACTTTTATAGCAATTTTTTTAAGTTTATGACTATTTGAAATTTGTCCTTATTTTTGGGACTGTAATACCCTGTTATTGGCTTTGTCCAGGTTTTTTGTGCTAAGGTTGACAGCTATGGCAAGAACTGAATTCACTGAATATGTTTGAGGGCTGTATTCCCTCATTACTGGGTTTGTCCAGGTGTTTTGTGCTAAGAGGTTAACAGCTATGGTGAGAACTGAATTCATTAAATGATAGCCATTTAAGTTTCAGTCTTCCTCTCTTTCACAAAGCAGGTGATTTGGCATAGTGGTATGTTGTTCTGACTATTTTGCACAGTGACCTTGGCAGTAAAATGTATGATGGTAATACAGCATTTTATTCTAGCAGCTTTCCAAGATTATACAAGCAATGTTTAATGTGTTCCTGTTTTTTGCCCTTTTGACCCACCCCAACAAATTTGGCTTTTTCCAGACTTCTTGTGCTGTGAAGTTGAGATGTAGTTGAGTATTGCATAGATTTTACAAGGAGCTGAGAGCTGCAGGGGAAGAGAAGTTTAGTGCTGATTATGCTAAGTCTGCTCACATTGCTAGTAGCACAAAATGTTGTGTACTTGCTTTTAATGCAGAAGGTTGTTGGTTCTACTCCCATAAGGGGTGAATGCTGCTGTACTGAAAGTTAAGACACTAACTATGAGCCTGTTATCAGTTTGCCATCCATTTCCTATTGCAATATTACTAGCTTATTATTAATGTAATTTAGGCAATTTATTCCTCAGAGGCATCGGACACTTTATTTTTCGGTGAAGTCATGAAATATAAAGGTGATTGCTTGCAGCAACCTCTTCATTAGTTAGATTTATTTAACGTGGAATTATTTAGATGACTTTTTTACTACTTCAGAGATTGTGCATATTATTTACTGATAATGGTGGACTGTAAAAGTTTGACTAGACTTTTATGATGGAAATGTTCTGAATTGGGCAGTTTTGTTTCATTGTTTACTGGAAAAATGTTCAAAGCAATAGGAAGGTGTATCAAAGAGCACATGTATGTTTCATATGCAAGGGGCCTATGATTTAAAAGCAGCCCAGAATTAATTTTTATCTGCCAAGGGTAAATGTATTTTTCTTTGAATGTGGGTTTTAATGTTGTTTCAATGAATGTGAGTTTCAAGGGCAGAGAAGTTTTAATGCCAAGTTTGTTTAGCAGATGTTTTAGTGTTTGTGCTGTAAAATGCAAAATAAAACTTTCAAATGAAGTTCAAATCATCATAGAAGTAAATCAGTATGTACATTACTGTTTATGGTAAATGGAGTGAAATAGCAAAGTAATGGATCATTGGAATGGTTGCAGGGGGAGGCTCCATTCGACCATGGTTTTCTGAGGGGGAAGGGCGGCAAACTTAGACAGCCCCAGCTGAACTATACCTCCCAGCTGTCCAGATTTTCAAAGAATGAATAGATTTTTTGCTTCTTATTTTTGGTTTGTTCCTCAGTTTGTGGTTTTCTGGCAAATGATTTAGGAATTAAGTCACTAAATAATGACACACTAGTTTCAGACTTTATAACCTTCAGAAAAATGCATTCTAAAATAAGACCTGTTCTATCAACTGTACCAGTTTATACAAGAGCAATTTTTAGTACTGTTTATATGTTCCCTCAATATATTTGGCCTTGTCCAGATTTATTGCATTAACAGGTTGAGAGGTACATGCAAATAAATTGCTTTATAGAATTAGGCATAGCCAAACCTCAACTGTCCCTGATTTTGGCTCAAAATGTTGCTCTTCCGCTAATGATCCCTCCACAAAATAGCAATTTTGGAAGAAAACATAGAGGGTTTACTTTACTTTTATAAATAACTGTAATGATCAGAGTTATACATTACTTTTATTTCAGAAATGCATGTAGATTCTCAAATTTTGTCAGCTGCTCTAAGTTAACTGTGCTCATATTAAAATGGTGCCCCTCCTTTGACAGGTTCCCAGCTGTATTGTCTGGCAATTTTATATTTTTGCATCACATTTTTGGTCCGTTTTTCATAAAATTGCAGTTTTCTGGCAAATTAGTGGCAAATTGTTAAAGACTGAAGTTAGAAAATAATGCAGACATTTCAGTTTCAGATTTCATACCTTTCAGAAAATTGTACTGATGCAAGACCTACTACTATTCTATTATCTTTCTAAGTTTATAAGAGCAATATTTAAAAAAAAATGTCCTTATTTTTGGGCCTTTGCCTCAGTTTTATTTATGAGTTTGTTGCTGTAAGAGGTTGAGAGGTTTTGTGTGTGTGTGTGTGTGTGTGTGTGTGTGTGTGTGTGTGTGTGTGTGTGTGTGGTAGGTAGCATACCTCTCAACTGTCCACATTTTGCAGAATGTCCAGATTTTTGCCCCATATTTTTTGTCTGCTCCTCATAAATTTTGTGATTTTCTAGAAAATCATTGAAGGCTGAAGTTGCTAAATAATGACAGAAATTTGAGCTTCAGACTTCATGTCCTTTAGAAAAATTCATACTAGCATAAATCCTGTTATTCTAGCAACTTTCTAAGTTCACAAGAACATTATTTAATATCTGTCCCCTGTTTATTTTAGGCTTTGTCCATATTTCTTGCACTAAGAGGTAGGTAGGGGTATGTGTGTGAATGAAACATCCTAGTTAGTGGTAGCAGGTGGTTAGTAATTTACTCAAGCTCAAAACTTGTACCCTAGTTACAGAAAACAAAAGCATAAAGTCTCTACCCCAACTACCATGCTGCATTTTTCAAAGAACTGACATTTCAGATTAATTTTCAATTCAAGGAACCGAGTTTGAGTGAATTTATATTATATTACTGAAGAGGCATTACAGCGAATGCCTCTTCATCGACACTAAAAGAGCGAACCGTGAATTACGAGAATGGCCGTAGCTTGGCTGGGGAGGGGGGTAGCAGTTTGAGAGCTGTCAGTACAAATTTGAAAATCCTAGCTACACCCCTGCTTGGAAGTGGAGACCCCCCACTGCTTAGTGATGTGAGTCCCCTGGGACTGAAACCTGGGGTTTTTGCTGTGTCTGGGTTTGGCTTGAGAAGACCTGGAAGGGACTGGAAAGGACCAATTCTTAGAGGGCCAGTGCCTACTAAATCTAGGAGGCTGAAGTTGTAAAAAATCTTTAACAGTTTGCATAGATTTAGCTTTATCTTCCACCTTTTTAAGAACTTCCTCAGCCTTGTTGCCAAACAGGCGGTCTTGATTTAAAGGAGCATCCAACAATTTAGCTTTAACATGATCAGGCAAAGATTGCTCCTTAAGCCAAGCATGACTTCTGAGCACAGACCCAGTAACAGCAACCCTGCAAGAGGCCTCTAATGAATCAAAACCACATTGCAAAGTATGTTTTCCAAATTTTTCAGCAGAATGTGTTAAGTCCTGTAATTCTTTATTTTCCACATAGTCAAGAATCAACATAATTTTCTGTTTAAGCAATCCAATAACATGTTGCTGATATTTTAACATATGAAACTGGCAGTTTAAAGCCCTAATGGCCAAGGTTGCAGAAGTGTAAACCTTCTTACCCCATCTATCCAGTGCCCTGGAGTCTCTATCAGAAGGGGTAGGATTTTTAGCAGTTGAAGCCTTAATACCCTTGGACCCCTGTGAAATAGTTTCTGGATCTGCAGTAGGATTTTTGAAAAGGAACTTGTGGGACTCAGGGACCCTGTAGTATCTGTCAGATTTTCTGGGAGCAGGAGGCAGGGAATCAGGGGCCAAACTGGATTCCGAGAAAGCATCATCAACAATGTCTAGTACAGGAGGAATAGCTAAAGGCCTATACTGAGGTAGGAGAAGGAAATCCCTAAGCCTCTTTTTTTAATCAGAATAATCCTGGCTTTCCCAGTGGAAATGCTCCCTTAGAGTATGTAAGGTTTCCCCAAAAGAAAAATCCTCAGGAGGGGAAGCAAAGGGAATAGAGTCCTCCACATCAGAATCTTTATAAGTAGGTAAGGACAAATCCAGGTCATCAGAAGAGTCAGAAAAAACAGAATCCTGATCAGAAGATTCATAATCAACCTCAGTCCTAGGCCTCTTAGAAGGGGGGGGGGGTGTTGGCTACCCTTGATTAGAGTAATTAGATCTTCAGTCATTCTTATCATTTGTTTTTTAGGCATAGAGGCTTGAACATGTGGCCTGGGCATCGGTTTTTTAGACATGGATTGAGATTTAGGCCAAAGTAATGAAGGAGGCATCAATTTAATATGCAAGTCCATAGGCCTGAATACACCCTCAGAAGCCGATGCCTGCACAGTGGCTCCGGACCATCCAGGGTAGAAACATCCATGGGTTCCATAGTTGAAGAATCTCACAGCATACTGGACTCCAAATGGGTCTCAGTGGAGACCTGCGAATCAGAAGTAGCGGGTATCAGGGGCTGCGAAAGCACCTCACTGAGTACCAGCGAACTGGTGACTGGCTTAGGAGAAGTGTCATCGGCAGTTTTGGACCTCAGTGGCCTGTCTCTGTCTTTATCTTTGCGTTATTTTTGAATCCTGGTAGTCGGATGGCTAACTGACAACATTTCTGGATAATTAAACTGAAAACCGAAATATTTAGAGGCAAAAATATACCAACGATGGATAGTGTGCTGATTAAATAAAGCACAAAACCGACAGCAAGGTACATCATGGTCAGGGCCTAGGCAAGGAATACAATACGAATGAAAATCTTTATGAGGTATTTGCTTTCCACAAGTAATGCAATTATTAATTTTACTGACATCGGTAAGGAGCAAGAAAAAGTTTCCCCAACGGGGTACTTAGCTTTTAGTTGATGACTTCGGTTCTGAAACTTGAAAAATGAAAATTTCAGGAGTCGGCCAACTGGCACTTGCAAACTACTTTGGGTTCGGGCACTGCACGGCAAGAAAGACTGATGTAATGGTGTCGGTTGCATGTTTTATACCCCTGACGACCTGACATCATGGAAGAAGGGACAGCAACCGACACAGGACCCAAGACTTTGTTAATCAGGCCGACTGAGGGCAACCTGCAAGCAGATTATCCAAATGTAATGACTGCAACAGTGAAACACGAAGAACATCTGGTTTCTGACAGCATATCTTGAGGAATAATTTCTACAAGTGTTTAAATGTGTATGCAAACCAGTATGCGGGGGTGAAAGTATATCTTTTTTCTAGTCTCATCATATTCATATTAGCACACTACATATACATACATAGCTTGTTGATGTTCAGTCACCATAGCCGAAATGTATTTGGGTAATTCACCTGTCTTTTAGGCTAGATACATGCAATCAGTCTGCTGGTATTACCACACTTGGTATAACATATCCTTTTATTGAAGAAACATATGTTCTAGCAGGTTCATGATATAGAGTACCTAAACAATCCAAATTGTAGCCCCAAGATTCTCACTATACCTTTCTAAACATACTAGAAAATATTAAGATACAACCAAACACCCTAATAATGGGTGATTTCAACTACCCTGCCATTAACTGGGAAAACTACTTGTGTATCAACACCTTTGCCCAATGGTTCTTGGAATTCATAAATGTCAATGTCCTGGATCAACTAATCCATAGTCTCACCAGGGGCTCCAATATCCTAGACCTGTTCATTACCAACATGCGAAATCAATGCTCCACACCTATGGTCACCCCCTCGTTGGTTAGAGCTGACTATAAGCTAATCACCCTTGATATCCACATCCCTCTCCCACCCCCCAGTAAGGAATCCTCCATAAAAAACTTCTCCAAAGCCAACTTCATGCTACTCAAGTCAGAAGTGACAAACTTCACGACACCCATGCAGACGGAAACTGAAAGTTCGACTGCTGAATCCTACACTAAGGCACCGTACGAGCACATCCACACATGCATGAATCATGCCATCCCAAATAGAACCAAGACGCTCTCCTCCAAAAAAGGAAGCCAATCTGGTGGTCCCTTGCCATAAACAAGCTTTACAACAAAAGGAAGAAACTGTTGCAGAAAAGATGAAAATCCCAGGATGCAAAAAACTCCCTCACCAGCCTCAATAAGAAGTTGAGATTCCTCATAAAATCCTCCAAAGCTAGTTACAAAAAACAAAATTGCCAAAGATTTCAAAGACAACCACAAGGTATTCTATAGCTATGTCAAGAATCTAAATGGCAATGCTCGGATCTGCTCTGAGCTACAACAGAATGGCATTAAACATGCTGATCCCAAGGATATTACCAATATCCTGGCAGATCGATTCAGTGGCAACTTCATCCCCATCTCACCCCCTAAAGGACCTATCTCAATACTGAAAGATTGCAAATTCTGGTAATAACAGCCTTACAGGTAAAAAACACACTCTCTAAAGCTAAGAATACAGCATCCATGGGACCAGACAACATCCCGGGCTGTGTACTACAAAATGAACTGGCACCTCACCTAAGTGTCATGTTTAATCATAGCCTCACCACAGGCTTTATACCCACTGAGTGGCGCACAGCTATAGTTATCCCACTCCACAAGGGGGGATCCACCTTGAATCCTGAGAACTACCGCCCCATCAGTCTGACGAGCCTGATCTGCAAGGCCATGGAACGTATCATCATAGAACTTATAAACAAAGACATTGGCAACCTTCAAACACTGGACCCCACTCAGTTTGGGTTTATGAAGGGCCAATCTTGTCTCCTGAACATGACTGACCTCTTCAAATCAGTCTCCAGAGCTGTGGACAAGGGTAAGCCGGTCCACACAGCCTATCTGGACCTCGCCAATGCCTTTGATACCATCCCCCACTCTGGAATCATAGATAAACTTACTAAGCTGGGCATTAATCCCTACATCACTCGATGGGTTGCCAACTGGGTTACTAACGGAACCCACACTGTAAAAGTAGCCGACTCCAAATCCAGCTCCAGACAAGTGACAAGTGGAGTACCTCAGGTTTCAGTCCTGAGATCGCTCTTGTTTGGCATCTACTTCTCTGAAGTATAGGCCAACACTAAGGGACTCTGGCTAACAAAGTTTGCAGATGACTGCAAACTGGGAGCCATTATTGAATCCCCAAATGATGTGGATATTCTACAAAAGGGCCTTACAGAAAGAGATGCTTGGTGCCAGATCCATGGGCTCAAGCTCAATGCCAAGAAATGTATAGTATCCCCTTTGGGAAAAAAACATGTACCCGTGAATTACCGCATTGGTGACAGTACACTAAACACCGAAAGTGTGATAAGAGACTTAGGGACACAGGTGGACAGTGGTCTCACCTCAATAACCACATCACCACAACAGTCAGGAAATCCTTCTATGTGGCACACCTCATCACTAAGGGCTTTTCATCCAGAAAAAGGAGGTCATTGTCTCACTGTACTCATCCCTCATTAGACCCATTATAGAATACAACGCCCCATTTGGTATGTACCTCTGCAACAACTGAAAAGGCCGCAGAAATACCTCACTAAAAGAATCACAGGCCTAAAGCAGATGTCCTATGCTGACCATCTAAAAATACTCCAGCTATACTCTGTTACATATCGTCTACTCAAAGGCGATCTCTGCTTAACATACAAGGCCATGTCAAACCCAGAGCTGTTGGACATGCTACACTTAAAGAAATCCCAATCCCTCAGAGTCACATGCTCCAGGGATCTAAACCTTGTCATCACAATGAACAAAACATGCTGGAGGGATAGGTTCCTGACCCAGAGACTCCCCGGACTCTGGAATAGACTGCCCATACATGTCAAGCAGAGCGCTTCTTTGGCCCACCTCAAAAGGAACCTTGATGATTGGATGGGAGATAGGAAATTCACCTCAGGGATCATGTCAGTCGCTCTGCTAGACAGGGGTCCAGGGAAGTAAATATTGTGGGAAGAAATAGCCAGGGAATTGTTATGGCTAGGCTTGTATAGGCCCTAGGGCTGATAGCCTAGTACCAACCTATGAACCTGTGAATTCCATCACAAGTTTTGAAAATTAAATATTAACAGTTCAAATGTTGAAAAAAATAAAATCTGGGCTGTGACTTTAGTAGAACTGTGCAAAGTAAAAAAAAAATAAATAAAAAACAAACAAACAAAAAAACAGCAGCAGTCACTTAATTCTGCTTTCAGTTGCACTATTAAATTTCTATTTGATATTGCACTATTTTTGAATGTCCTATCAGATGAGGATTATTTAATACAATTTTCATCACTAGTTTTTGAAATAGTCCCTGTATAACACGCAAGTAATCCAATTCAGGTTTTAGTAGTAGCATTTTAAAGAGCTGCCACTCCAGACATAGCTTGAGGAATTCGTTTTTTTGTTGGTAGTTTTTTAAAAAGATGTTGTAAAGAATGGCATTAAAATTTTGTAACAGAGATTTTGATAATTTTTACCTATGGTTCATTACACAATGGTAACCTTGCTGCATTAGAGTATATATTACACATGAGCTACATTAAGCAGTTGGTTTCCAGTGTAAAGAATTCCTTACATACAGTAATACTTTTAAAATTTTATTACTATGAAATCAATAAATGAAGTAACAAGCAGTTAAATAAAAAAAAAAAATCTCTTCTTTAATATTTATATTATGCACCGCATTGTTTTAAGTGCCTCTCACCAAGAAATAGTGTTATTTTTAAAACTTCATATTTTAATATTTTAAGTAAATGCTTAATTTCCATGTCTTGCTATTACATCTCTATTTTATGATTTTGTGCATTCTGTCATAAACAAATAGAGATATCAGTCTATTGAACAGTATTTTAAAGCCTCATTATTTGCATCATGTTTCATTTTGTAATTAATTAGCAGCTTTGATTAACTAAAACATTTGTTAGGCGATTGATGCCCATAACTAATTAAAGAATTAATTATTCTGTAGTCCTCTGCATCAGTTCAATGCTTTAAATTTAATAAATGACATCAAAAGAAAGGTAGATCATTTCTCAATATGTTGTAGAGAGTGCAGCTGGTTGCAAGATTAATTGAAACTAAGAAGGACAGGCTGGTTTGCAGAGATTAAATGGAAATACCCCAATTGCTTGTGATGCCAGCATGCAGGGAATAGGGCCTAAGTAATCAAGCAAGCCTGCAGTGATGGCTTTGGGTTCCTCTACCTTCTGTGGCAAATCCATGTTTGCCAGTAAAGCAAGGTACTCCTGGGAACACCCAAGTTAATCTGCATAAGCGGTTATGGACTGAGCCATGTACATGCCCAAATTGCATACAAATAGATTGCCAACACACACAGACACACACATACACACACACACACACACACACACACACACACACACACACACACACACACACACACACACACTCACAGACAAGTTTAAAAAAATTAACAAAAGCTTCTCAAACAGAAATCTCTCTCTCTATCTTAGCAACAGTCTTAAAATAACTGCTTGAATCTCTTTGTAAATTGATACATTGCTTTCTACAATTCAACAACAATGAATTTATCAACTACTCTGTTAGTTGTATTCAGTTTCTGGCTACCTTTCCAAGTTCAGCTGCAAATACTGGTATCTTTTTGTTTATACATTTTTGGAGACTGTACAAGCCTTAACTTTTTGGTAGTTTATTTGATAAAAGTACTCTTTGTGTATCATATTATTGTATTACTGCGCATTGGTGGTGCTGCGGTAGCGTTGTCGCCTCACAGTAAGACGCTGTCCGGTTCGACTCTCAGCTAGAGCATCTTCTGCGTGGAGATATGTGTAAATGGGCGTACCTTCGTTGAAGGTTATGCGTCAGGGCTGGTAACTTTGCATGTAAAAATCAACTGCCAATCATTAGCGGACTGGAGTTCCACTGTGGCGACCCCTAACCGGGAAAAGCCAAAAGACGCAACAACAACAACAACAACAACTGTTAATGTTCATCATTCCCACTGTTGCAGTGGCCATTGACATAGTATCTGCACAATCATACATACTCTCCAAAACGTGTTTAGATACCTGGGACATGATGGAAACAATTTGGTTCAAAAGAAAAAGAGGTTTCTTCTGTAAGAAGAGTAGAAGCCATATCCCTCATACTGCCCATATGACAAAGCATAATCTTCCATATTTATGCCTGGAATTCAGAATTCTGAAGGCTAAAGTGGAAGAAGAAAAAGTCATCTTACCTTTGTGGTCCAACACTTTGCCTTCTTTGTCACCCGGAGAAGGTTTGATGTTGAGGACCAACCTGTTTTTAGAATGAAACCCAGTAGAAATTGCTGTTGAATCAGATCTAAGGTGAGAGAAAAGGAATGTTCATAGGTTCATAGGTTCCTACTAGGCTATCTGCCCTAGGGCATTTATAAGCCTAGCCAGAGTGTATGTGGCTTACACCACCCCTTAGGATGAGAATACTACGCTCTTTTAGGGTTTAGTTTACTATGCCTCTGTCTAGTCGTGACACAGAGATGACCCCCGGGGTAAACCTACGATCTCCCATCCACTCGTCGAGATTTCTCTTGAATAGAGTCAGTGAGGGGCTGTGCCTAACATGGACTGGGATTCTGTTCCAGAGTGTAGGGAGCCTCTGGGTTATGAATCTGTCCCTCCAGCATGTTCTATTTATTTCTGTGTTGAGGTTTAAGTCACTTGTTCTCGTGGCTCTGATGGATTTGGATTTTCTGAGGTGGAGCATGTCCATTAATTCAGGATTGGACATGGCCTTTTACGTCAGGCACAGATCATCTCTGAGTAGGCGGTATGCGACTGAATAGAGCTGGAGTTTTTTCAGTCGGGCAGCATATGACATATGTTTAAGACCCTTTATCCTCTTGGTGAGGAACTTTTGGGGTCTTTCCAACTGCTGCAGGTGTCGGGTGAGATACATCCCAAATGGGGCATTGTACTCAATCATTGGCCTGATAAGAGAAGAGTACAGGGGTACAATGACATCTCTTGATCTAGATGTGAAACCCTTCATGATAAGGTGGGCAATATAGAAGGTCTTCCTAACCACTTTGGCAATGTGAGTGTCAAATGAGAGGTTACTGTCAACCTGGGTCCCTAGGTCCCTGATTACCTCTTCCGTACTTAATGGATTACTGCCTATGTGGTAATTTGTCGGTACCTTGTTTTTCCCAAAGCGTATGACTATACATTTTTTGGCGTTCAGCTTAAGGCCATGGCTCTGGCACCAATTATCCATTTCTATGAGGCCTCTCTGAAGGATGTTTGTGTCCGCTGGAGTATCAATTATGGCGCCCAGTTTGCAGTCATCTGCAAACTTTGTCAGCCACAATCCTCCTATGTTTGCCTGTACCTCGGAAAAATAAATGCCGAACAAGAGGGGTCCCAGGACTGAGCCCTGTGGGACACCGCTTGTGACTGGCTTAGAGTCTGACATAGCTCCAGCAACTCTGACCCTGTGGGTTCTGTCCTTGAGCCAGTTTGCAACCCATCTTCTGACATATGGGTTTACATTTAAGCTGGTGAGTTTGTCTATGATGCCCGAGTGGGGTATTGTGTCAAAGGCTTTTGCAAGGTCAAGGTAGGCTGTGTGAACTGCCTTACCCTCATCAATGGCCTTAGGGACTATTTCAAAAAAGTTGACCAAGTTCAAAAGGCAGGATCTGCCCTTGACAAAGCCAAATTGGGTAGGATCCAATGTCTGTAGGTCCCCAATGTCTTTGTTTATGAGTTCCATAATGATCCTCTCCATAGCTTTGCAGACCAGGCTCGTCAAGCTTATGGGGCGGTAATTTCCAGGGTCCATAGAAGCACTGCCTTTGTGAAGTGGGACCACTGTTGCCGTACGCCACTCTTTGGGTACGTATCCTGTAGTAAGGCTAAGATTAAACAGCAGCCTTATGTGTGGGTTTAGTTCCTCTTGGAGTTCATGTAGCACACAGCCCGGGACACCATCCTGTCCCATTGATGCTGTGTTTTTAGCTTTAGAGAGGGTGGCTCTCACCTGGGCATCTGAGATGTTAGGGAGGCTACACTCTGCTGGGATAGTTATTTCTCCTTTTGGGGGGGAGGGGGAGGAGAAATTTGCACTGAACCTGTCTGCCAGAATGTTGGCAATGTCAGTGGGTTCAGTGTATTTTGTGTCATTTTGGACTAACTCTGAGCATATCTGGGAGTTTCCACCCAGGTTTCTAACATAGCTAAAGAAGGCCTTGTGATTGTCTTTTGTGTCTTTTGCGATTTTTCTCTCAAAGTTGGCCTTGGATGATTTTATGAGTGATCGTAGTTTTTTGCTAGTACTGATCAGAGATGCCTTCCCTTTTAGGGATTTTGCTCTGTCATGTAGTAGCTTCCTCCTCCTGTTGTAAAGTTTGTTTATGGCTGGGGTCCACCAGACCGGGCGCCTGCCTTTGGGGGAATGGGTCTTGGTTTTATTTGGGATTGCATGATCCATGCATTCTTGAAGGTGCCCATAGAAGGCATTTGCAAAGGATTCAGCAGTGTGGGTTGTGGCTTCCACTGGCCCAGGGGCCTTGAAAGATACCACTTCAGTCTTAGGAAGTGTGAGGTTTGCTTTTGAGAAGTTCTTCACTGTGGTCTTTTGTGCAGGGGGTGGGGGCAGGATGTGGATTTCCAGTGAGATTAATTTATGGTCTGATCTTACCAAAGAGGGATGTACTTCCGGTGTGGAGCATTTTGTCCCCATGTTTGTGATGATCAGGTCTAGTATATTGTCTCCTCTTGTGGGAATGGTGACTAGTTGTTCCATTGCATTTGAGTTTATGAATTCTAGGAACCTTTGGGCTAGGGTGTTGGGGCTTGAGTAATGTTCCCAGTCTATGTTTGGTAGTTGAAGTCTCCCAAAATGATGGTATTTGGAGAGACATTCATACTCTCCAGTGTCTTCAGGAAGGCTGTGTGGGGTTCCTGAGTTTGAGAGGGTGGTCTGTAGCATGCTACAAACTGTAAGGCAGTTTTGCCTATGGTTAGTTGCACCTGGATAGTCTCCGATGCTTCGTGCGTTGCCACTAACCTGGAGGTGTGGGTATCTTTGATGAAAATGGATACTCCCCCCTCCTTTTGTGGTTCGGTCCAAGTTTTGGGGCCGGAAAGCATGATATGAGGTAAAACCTGATAGTGCTGGGGTGCTTTCAGGAGCCTTGAACCAGGTTTCAGTCACTGCACAGGCATCGATGTTCTCCATACTGAGGAGGGCTTCGAGGGCGTGCATCTTGAGGTTTAGACTTCTGGCATTGAGCAGCATTACCCTTAGTTTTTTTCCACTTGTGTTTTCTAGGGAGGTAGGTTTGTCATTTGAGCCTTGCCTAAAAAAGGCACTATGGGGGTGGCAAGAGCCTTGGCCAATATCCGGAAGCCCAGGGGTGACAGGTGCAAGCCATCCCTTGCGAAGCAGCGTGGCTTGTCAAGCATGTCATCCTAAGCAGACAGACACTGAATCCCCTTAGAATGACACCAGTAATTAAGCCAATTGTTAAAACTGATCATTTTGTCTTTGTACTGTGGCATCATTCTTGGTGAGGGTAGGATGCTGCTCAGGGTCAGGGTCATACCGGCCTGGGCTACATAATCAGAGAGCTCCTCTATGTCTCTTTTCATGTAGTCCAGGGAGGTACATCTCAGGTCGTTTACACCGGCATGTACAATGACTGAGTCATATTTGTACTTGCTGTGGAGTGACCTGAGTCTGGTTTGCACCTCTGAGGAAGGCTGTAGAGGTAGCTGTGGCCCTGGTGGAGTGTGATCTGATACCTGTAGGAACAGATTTCCCATGATAGGAATAACCAAGGACTTTGTTCTGTCCAAATAGTAGCGCAGCTGCCTATGGATGTCTAAAGAATGTAGTAGCCTTTCCCCTTTGTTTTGAGGATTGGGGTAAAAGGTAGGAAGGTGTATGGCTTGATTTAAAGCTACCCTGGACACCACTTTAGGCATAAATGATGGGTTGGTACGCAGGGAAACCCTGTCCTGATGGAAGATGAGAAATGGCTGCACCGCCATGAGGGCCTGTAGTTCCGAAACTCTACGAGCTGAAGTGATAGCGAGAAGGAAGGCTGTTTTCCAGGACAAATATTGCAAATCTGTTGAGGCAGCTGGTTCAAAAGGAGGCAAAGTTAATTTTTCTAGTATGTAATTAAGATCCCAGGCTGGTATTGGTTGTTTCCTTGGTGGTCTTATATTCTTAGCCCCTCTGAGGAACTGTCGTAAGAGTGGGTGAGAAAATAAAGGAGGATCCGTGTTGAATTCTGCAGAAATGGCTGAGGCATGGATTTTTATGGAAGAAAATCAAAGTCCACTGTTCAGCAGCTCAGCTAGATACTGTAATACCTGAGGCAAGTTCAGTTTTCTAGGGTCCTGGCCTTTTTTCTCATTCCAAGAGCAAAACGTCTTCCATTTTGCGGAGTAAGCTTTTCTAGTAGAAGGCCTTCTGGCCTCCAAAATGACATCCTGCACCTTCTTGGAGAGTAGGGTCTGTTGTGGTGTTAAGCTATTTTCCATGCAGCGAGAATGAGAGTTTTCAGCTGACTGTGAAGAGTATTGTAGCTGTGCTGAGTCAGAAGAAGAGGCATTAGAGGCAGGGACCAGGGAGGAGTATGTGTTATGCTCCTCAGGAGTGGGTACCAGTGTTGCCTTGGACAATCTGGAGCAATCAGTATCATTTTCGGTCTGTCTGCTCTTGCTTTCAAGAGCACCTTGGGCAGAAGAGGTAGAGGTGGGAATGCGTAAACTGTCCATGCTGTCCAACTGAATGAAAAGGCGTCCACTCTCCAGGCCTTTGGATGAAAGGTCCTCGAGCAAAACTTTTCCAATTGATGATTACTGTGGGAGGCAAAAAGATCTATGTCTGGCCTCCCCCATGCTTGGATTATTTCTGTAAACACCTGAGGATGTAACTTCCATTCGTGTGGATCTGTCATATTTCTGCTTAGATTATCTGCCAGCGTGTTTTCCAATCCTGGCAAGTATTGTGCTTGAAGTTCGATTTGCCATTCCAGAGCCAAGTTCCAAAGAGTCATGGCTAGTCTGCACAAGGGGTATGAATGTGTTCCTCCTTGTTTGTTTATGTACCACATTACTGTGGTGTTGTCTGTCCTTATCAGTAATTGTCCTGGATGCAGGAAGTCCTTGAAAGCTGTAATTGCATTTATTACTGCTAGCATTTCTTTTTGATTGATGTGAAGGTGCTTTTCCTTCTGGGACCATTTGCCCTGAATGCACCTGTCCATCATGTGCGCCCCCCAGGTGAAATCTGAGGTGTCTGTTGTGATGACTTGCTTTGCTTGAGGCTTGCAGAATGGGAGGCCTGTGTTTGCTTGACATGCTTGGGCCCACCATAGAAATTCCTTTTGCAAACATGGAATTATTGGTATTATTGTTTCCAAACTGTGACTGTGTTAAGACCATAGGTTTTTTAGGTACCATTGAAGTTTCCTCATATGCAGCTTTGCACATGGGATTAAAAGAATGCAAGATGCCATGAATCCCAGAGCCTGCAAGATTTTCCTTGCAGTAAGCCTGGTACATTTTGCTAGTATTTTGAAGTACTGAGATAGTTGCCCCTGTTTTTCTGGCGTAAGGTAGGCCATCTGGGTGTTTGTGTCCAAGTTGGCACCCAGGAAAGTTATTTTCTGAGATGGTGTTAACCTTGATTTCTCTTTGTTGATTGTGTATCCCAGAGAATGCAGTAACCGTGTCACATATGCCAGATGTTCCAGAAGTATGTGCTTGCTGTCCGCTTGGATCAGGCAGTCGTCCAAATAAGGGTAAATTTGTATCCCTTGAAGTCTGCAGTAGGCAATCACTGATGCCAGGCACTTTGTGAATACTCTGGGTGCAGTAGATAAGCCAAAGGGCAATGCAGAGAATTGACAGTGGATTGAACCTGCAAGAAATCTGAGGTATCTTCTGCAGCTTTGTCTGATTGGGACATGCAGGTATGCCTCCTTGAGGTCCAATGTTACCAGCCAAAACTCCTTGCCCAGCATGGGAAGAAGCTGCTGTAAAGTGAGCATCTTGAACTTTGGTATGAGTAGAAATGTGTTTAGGATGGATAAGTCCAAAATAGGTCTCCAGTTGGTTCCTTTCCTTGGTACCAGAAAGAGTCGTGAATAAAAACCTTGACCTTGTTCGTGAGTAGGTACCTCTTGAATAGCTCTCATGCTTATGAGCTTTGAAATTTGTAGTTGTGCCTCTGCCCTTTGATTTTGTGGCAGATTTGGCATGCCTCTCATTTTTGGAAGAGTGTGGAATTGAAATTTGTAGCCTCTGTTTATAATGTCCAGGATCCATTTGTCTGTTGTGACAATATGCCAATTGTTTGCAAATAATGCTAGCTTTCCTCCCAAAGGTGCTGCCAGCTGAGACATGCTTGGCATGGTAATGAGGGAGTCATTGGGTTTGCTTCCTGTATTGTTGTGCACTGTCTTCGCCAACTCTTGGTGCTGGAGTTTGCCATTGTCGACCTCTATATGATCCTTGTGATTGCCCTCTGCCCCTTGTGCGTCTGTATCTACCTCTTTGGGGCTTGTCAGTGGCTGGAAAGGACCAGTTTTTTGAAGGCCAATTTCTGCTAAAACGTGGTGGTTGGACCTGCAAAAAAGCTTTGACAGTTTGCATAGATTTGGCTTTTTCCTCCATTTTCCATAGTATCTCCTCAGCATTAGTACCAAACAGCACATCCTTTTGTAAAGGGGCATCTAGAAGTTTAGCTTTCACATGATCAGGCAAATTTTGTTCCCTAAGCCAGGCATGCCTGCGTATAACTGATCCTGTAGCAGCCGCTCTACTTGAGGCCTCTAGGGCATCATAACCACATTGTAAGGTGTGTTTACCCACTTGCTCTGCACTATGCGTCATATCCTGTAACTCCTTCAAATCTGGTTGTTCAGGCTGAGACATTTTATTCCTTAATTGTGATAACAGGAACTGTTGATATTTAAGCATATGAAACTGACAATTTAAGGCCCTCATGGCTAGGGTGGCCGAGGTATATACCTTTTTTCCCCACCTTTCTAAAGATCTTGACTCTCTTTCTGCAGGAAGTGGGTTCTTGGCAGTGGAGGCCTTCAATCCCTTGGGGCCTTGTGAAATGGTTTCAGGGTCAGCATTATGGCTTTTGAAGAGAAATTGGTGAGAGTTAGGTACTCTGTAGTACCTATCAGGTTTGACTGGTGCAGGAGGCAGAGAATCCGGATTAAGGCAAGCCTCCGAATAAACATCATCAAGTATGTCCAAAACAGGAGGTATCGCCAGAGGTCTGTGTTGAGGTAACAAAAGAAATTCCCTAAGTCTTTTCTTGGAATCTGAAAAGTCTTGGCCTTCCCAATGGAAGTGTTCCCTCAAAGTGTGCAAGGTTTCCCCAAAGGAAAAATCCTCAGGAGGAGATACAGAAGGTATGGACTGTTCTGCATCCGAATCCTCAAAAGGGGAGTAAGAGTGTTCCTCTACATCAGAATGTTCTGATAAAATGGATCCCTGATCAGAAGAGGGAGAATCTTCCTCCACTCTGGGTCTCTTGTCTGGAGGGGGTTGAGAACCCCTGATAAGTGTAATTAAATCCTCAGCCATTTTAAGCATCTGTTTTTTAGGCATGGGACCTGGAGATGGGCCCTGTGCAACAGGCCTCTTGGGATGCCTGGCTGCTTTGAATTTAGTAAAGGCCTTAATAGAAAAAGAAGATGAGGGTCTAAAGACACCATGGGTGGAAGTGGACCTGTCCACATTAGTAGGCTCAACATCAGCAAAGGCTTCGGTGGTTGTAGTCTGGGAAAGGGCCGAGGTACCAGCGGTCTCGGGTACAGAGGACACCGCCAAAGGAGTGTCGTCAGTAGTCAGGGACTGCAAAGGCGTCTCGCTGAGAACCGGACCACGTGTAGCCTGTCTTGGCGTGGTGTCGGCTGGGACCGCGGGCCTCGCGTGTCGGTCCTTGTCCTTGCGTTTTTTGGACAAAACGGTAGTCGGAGTATCCGATGACATTTTATAATCAAAGGCTTTACCAAAATAGTGTTGGGCAAACTCCGCCCGATGCTTAATAGTGCGTTTATTGAAGGTAGCGCAAAAGCGACAGCCCGAGACGTCGTGGTCTGGGCCTAAACAAGGTATGCAGAGGGAATGGAAATCCTTATGCGGTATTTGCTTCCCACAAGAAATACAATTATTGACTTTTTCTGACATCGGTCTGAGGCAAGAAAAGTTTCCCCAACGGGGTACTTAGCTTTAATGAAGACTTCGGTTTCCAATATTTCCGTAGTTCAGGAGCTGGCCGACCGGCACTTGCGAACTGCTTCTGCTTCGGGCACCGCGCGGCAAAAAAGACTGAAGAACATGGCGTCAGCTGTGTCTTATATACTCCGGCCTCACTGACGTCAGGAGAGAAAGCGACAACAACCGACGCCGGACCTAGACTTTGGAATTCGGCCGACCGAGGGACTGCCTGATGGCAGAGAACCCATCTGTGATTACTGCAGCTGTATGCACGATGAACAACACAAATCTTATCAACCTCCCTCTTTCAAAAAAAAAAAAAATAGCAAAACAGTCTTTTCATGACAATTAACATGCTAAAAAGAGATACCCGGGGGAATAACAAAATCAGGGGTCCTCACAAAAAAAGGGACTAACCAATAGTACATAATGACTGACTATTCCAGCATTATCTCTCACCTTCCCACTCCTTTGGCAAATATCTCTACAGATTTGTCCCATATGCTTCAAATCCAACAGCAGCTGTTTGTCTCCCTTGGTGTGTAATCATCCTACTTAATCCAAAGCATCCTTCAGGTCAAGCAGGTCTCTGCCCCCCATATCAAGCAGTGGAAATTTCAATTTTTTCTCTTGAGCACTGGGCACCCACAGACACTTGTCCGGCAACTAAAGAGACTAAATACTAATTAATCCAAACCATCCTTCAGGTCAAGCAGGTCTCTGCCCCCCATATCAAGCAGTGGAAATTTCAATGTTTTTCTCTTGAGCACTGGGCACCCACAGACACTTGTCCAGCAACTAAAGAGACTAAATACTAATGTAGGTGCTTAACTTCCAAGTGTCTAGACAGTAAAATACCTTACCTGCATTAACTTAAACAAATGTTAGTGAGTGTATTAGTACATTTCTGCTGTATAGTTCCTTAGTCAAACCTCTGTACTGATGAGTACATCACCAGGACTGAACAGCTGTATATTGCTCTCCAGTTAGAGGCCCCCCCCCCCAACTAAAGTCAATTTTCTTTTGAGAAATACTCAAATCTATACAATAGCATTTCATTTCCTCTCCTGTTTCATCTGTAACTAACCCCAGCTTTAATTCTATATTCATTTAAGAATGTCAGGGTAAAATTGGATAATGTCTACACTTGCCTTGATTTTATAGTATAAAGTAGAGTGACTGTGCAAAGCAGCATACCTTTTCTTAAGGTTCAATGAGTGGTTTCTATTCCTTTTGCACTTCACAGTGAGTGTCTGCAGAGTTCATTTAACCATTGGCTAGCCTTCTCCTTCCCTGTAGTCTTTACCCCTCCCTCCTCCAGCTTTTGTTCTGTATTGGATAGCCTGAGGTAATTTAAACCCAGGGTGCCATTTTGTTTTTTTGTTTCAAATCCAACAGCAGCTGTTTGTCTCCCTTGGTGTGTAATCATCCTACTGTAAGGTTTTTGCATTCAAGGTATGCTGTATATTGTGGTTTAATTCATAATTCTTTAGTAAAACGGCTTATACTATATGTTTCTGTTATTTTTAACACTGCAGGATGCCTTTAAGATAATTCTGCTTACTGAACTGCTGTCACATATGCACCTAGATATGTTCTGTTTTCCTTGTTTACTGTTATAGAGCCAGAAGGGCTATTTCACATGTTGCATTTCACTGCTCTGTCTAACTGCATTGACTAGTTTTTAAATATATTGAAAGTGTATCTTGCTTAATTTAGTAGAGGACTGCTTTATATATTTACATTTTATTTTTGTATGTTGCCGTAAGAAAATATTTTATGTTATCAGGTGCTGAAGCAGGAATAACCATTGCCTGATGTTTTTGTTATTGACTATTGCTAAACAAAAATCCAATCTGACTGGTCACACAGTATGTGCTGCCTTAACCTAATGTTCTCTTACATTTTTCTTTTATTTTTCTTTCAGTAATCCAAACCATCCTTCAGGTCAAGCAGGTCTCTGCCCCCCATAACAAGCAGTGGAAATTTCAATTTTTTCTCTTGAGCACTGGGCACCCACAGACACTTGTCCGGCAACTAAAGAGACTAAATACTAATGTAGGTGCTTAACTTCCAAGTGTCTAGACAGTATAAAATACCTTGCCTGCATCAACTTAAACAAATGTTAGTGAGTGTATTAGTACATTTCTGCTGTATAGTTTGTTAGTCAAACCTCTGTACTGATGAGTACATCACCAGGACTAAACAGCTGTATATTGCTCTCCAGTTAGAGCCCCCCCCAACTAAAGTCAATTTTCTTTTGAGAAATACTCAAATCTATACAACAGCATTTCATTTCCTCTTCTGTTTCATCTGTAACTAACCCCAGCTTTAATTCTATATCCTTTTAAGAATGTCAGAAAATTATACTCTGTGCCCATAACATAGTCTATAACTTAGTGCAAACATACAGTTTAAATTACAGTTAAAATTTCAGTTTAACATATTACAATTTAAGCTAACACTATATACTTACCAAAGCCTAAAGAAACACTTAGAGTCAGTGTTAGCCCGCTGCGCTCGGGCTTGCTCCGCTCCCCTCCCTGCCCCCTATTCTCACCCGCCCCCACTACTTCTACATTTATTCTAACCCCTAATCACCTGACCAGTAGTCCAACCCCTAATTCCCTAACAACTAGCCCAACCCACTCATCCTCCGTCCCCCCCACCCCCAATCCAGTTACATCCCACCCTGATCCCACTCCCAACACACACATTCCCAGACAATACAACTCTACCCTCACACACAACCAACCAGGAATCATAGTTGTACTTCTCACTCAAAGTAGTATCATGTTACTCACACTCACATCCCTATCACTAGCTCTACTATCGCTAACCTTCCTAACTTCCTTACAAACAGACCTACCGCTGCACAACTACTATCACACTACCCACACTAGCCCACCCTCTCAAACCCACTCAGACTTCTACATCTGCCCTACAATCTTAAATCTTACTACTACATATTACTCACTAACAAAAATTACACCATCTCACCACACTAAGAAAAACTCTCATAGACCAAGCTCACAAACAATTAATATTAAAAAACACATACTGACACTCCTACAAACTCTGCTAACCTCTGGTGACATTCACCCAAATCCATGTTCCCTCTCAGCTGGACAAACATCTGACCTGCTAATCCTAAATCTCAACATAAGAAGCATTACCAACAAGCTAACAGACCTACATGCATTCATAACCCACTACAACCCTGAAATACTCGCCATTACAGAAACCTGGCTTAAACCCAGTGTCCAAGATGAAGACTTTCTTCCCCCAGGGTATAATACACTTAGATCTGATAGAACAATCAGGAAAGGAGGAGGAGTAACCATTCTCTTTAAAAACACCCTTAACCTCCAGCTCCTGCACACCACACCACCCACTTTTCAAAATGCTGAAGTCCTATTTTCTGTCCTGTCCATAAGAAACACCAAGAAGATCAATATAATATGCTGCTACGTACCTCCAGGCAACAACTCTCCTCATAAAAAAAGACATCCTACACAAGACAAAGGACAATCTACCTCAGGAAACAATCCTACTAGGAGACCTTAACACTGACTGGGCAGCCTGTAACTCCAGAAGCCCCTCTACTCATATCAATCTATATGGGTTCTCTCAACTAATTAAAGAACCAACTAGAATAGATGAGAAAACAAAGAGAGAATCCATACTGGACTGGACACTAACCAACTATCCCAAACAAAACTATGCAGTAGGCTGTCTCCCAGATGACTTAAGTGATCATCTCCCCACCTTCCTACTCCAGAAACACTCCAATCACCCCAAACCAGTAGTCTACAAATTTGTACGAGATGACCGTAACCTTACCCCACGATACCTAAATACTGTCCTAAGCCACTGCAACTGGGAACCACTACGGACACTTGGGTTAGACCAAGCAGTAGACTTCTTCAATACTACCTTCTCTAACATCCTTAACAGTCTAGCTCCCAGCAGAAAGATCAGAGTTAAAGCCAACTATTCACCCTGGATAAATAGGGACACCAGAGCCTTACTAAAAGCTAGAGATAAAGTCTGGAAAACTGACAAAACCTCTAGCTCCAGACAATACTATCAACAGCTTAGAAACAAGGCCAAGGCTGACTCCAAAATAAACAAACAAAAACTATTTTCTTAGCACCAAAAAGAAATATTCAAATAGTCCACAAAAATTCTGGCATGCCATAACTCCCTATTAAAGCCAGGCAAAACCACAACCCCAGCACCCATCTCTACTAACAATACCCTAGACATAGCTTCTCAATTTAATAACCATTTTACTAAATCCATCTTAGCCCTGTCCAGTCAAATAACAAAAAAATAGTCTACCTCAGTCACAACCTAACCTATCCCACACCACCCCCTCTTTCAGCCTATCACCAGTGCCCACCTCAACTATCAAAAAACTCCTAAAACTAAAGCCAACCACACTAGCAGCTGATAACATACCTGCTGCATACCTAAAAATGGCTAGTGACTCCCTATCATATCCTGTCTCCATCCTTATCAACCGCTCCATACTAGAATCCTACATATCCAAACTCTGGAAAGTATCTCACATCATTCCTCTCCATAAAGGAAGTAATTCTTATGAATTCTCCAACTACCGACCTATTGCCATCCTTTGCCCCTTATCCAAAATTCTTGAGAAATGCATCCACTTGCACGTGATGACATTTCTTAACACACACAATCGACTGTCTACCACACTACACGGTTTCCATCCACATCAGCACTACCACAGTCCTTCTATCCTTCACTAATTATATAAACCTTCACAGGAATGATAACAAATATGTGTCGGCCATTTTCCTAGACCTCTCAAAAGCATTTGATATGGTCTCCCACTCCATTCTACTAGACTCACTAACATCATTATCCTTCGCCTCCTTTACTATAGCCTGGTTCAGAAGCTACCTATCTGACAGGCAACAATCAGTCCAGTGGAAAGGAACTCTGTCTACACAACTTCCAACCACCATAGGAGTCCCACAGGGCTCTATACTGGGCCCGCTATTGTTCTCTATTTTCACAAATAACCTCAAATGCTCTACACAACATGCCACACTTATACAATGTGCAGATGATTCAACCCTGATCTGCTCTGCCTCATCTCCCACCACCCTACATACACTCACTCAAGATACCTTTATCTCCGTAGAAAAATGGATATCGGGTATCCAACTAATTCTAAATCCCAAAAAGACAAAACTGCTACTATTTACCCCTAATAGATCAAAAAAAAAAAAACTCTCCTTTACCATAACATCTAAGGACGGCGCCACCATCTCCCCTTCTAACCACACCAAACTTCTGGGCATTGAAATAGACAATAATCTCCACTTTGATGTTCACATCTCACATACCATAAAACTAGTACACAAACTAGGCTCCCTATACAGGCATAAGTCCTTTCTCTCACAAAGAGTCACTCTTGCACAAAGCCACCTCCTCTCAACTCTACTATACGCAGCGCCAATCTTTACCCAAATCAGACACTGTGACTTAGACAAACTAGAATCATGCTACAATAAAATAGCCAAGTTTGCTACTAACTCAACCTATAGAACCCATCACTGTGCTGCACTAAAAGAACTAAAATGGCTTGAGCTACCACAGCTACTTAACTATCACCAGCTGGGCACAGCCTACAATATTCTCAAATATCCTGAAAAAACCCCTCATTATCCAACCTACTTAGATTTATCTATAATGCAAACTGGTACCCAAAATCCAGTGAAAAATCTCTCCTCTCCATCACCAAGGCTAACAATAATGCAGGGAAAGCGCTCTACTCCCACACCGTTGCCAGAAATTGGAACTCTCTTCCCCTATCCGTGTCCACTGCCCCCTCCACATCCATATTCAAAAACTCCCTCAAATCGCACCTTCCTAGTACCTGGCTATGCTTTTGTATCACATAACCTTACCCATACTACTATTAACTCCCCAAATTCCACTCTGATCACATGCTGGAGCTCTCATCCCCTGTATGCTTGGTCATCTGAAAGGGTACTTTTAACTGTAAAATCTTCATAGGTTCATAGGTTCATACTAGGCTATCTGCCCGAGGGCATTTACAAGCCTAGCCCATAGTTTTGTGGCTTACGCCACCCCTTTAGTATGGGGAACTATACCCATTATTTTGCTGTGCCTCTGTTGAGCAGTGACACTGAGGTAATCCCTGGGGTATATCTGCAATCTCCCATCCATTGGTCAAGATTTCTCTTGAACAAGGCCAGCGAGGTGCTCTGCCTCACATATACCGGGATTTTATTCCACAGCATAGGGAGTCTTTGGGTGATGAATCTATCCCTCCAGCACGTCCTATTAATAGCCATGTCGAGGTTTAAGTCTCCGCCCTTGTGGCTCTGACGGATCTAGATTTTTTGAGGTGAAGCATATTCATCAAATCTGGGTTTGACATGGCCTTGTATGTTAGGCAAAGGTCACCTCTGAGCAAGCGGTGGCGACTGAATAGAGCTGGAGTTCTTTCAGTCGGGCAGCATAGGACAGATGTTTGAGACCCTTTATCCTTTTGGTGAGGAACTTTGTGGCCTCTCCAGCTGCTGCAAGTGTCGGGTCAGATACATTCGAATGGGGCATTGTACTCAATCATTGGTCTGATGAGTGATGAGTATAGGGAGACTATGACCTCCCTTGATCTAGATGAGAATCCCTTCATGATAAGGTGGGCAATGTAGAAGGTCTTCCTAACTACTTTAGCTACATGGGTGTCGAATGACAGACTACTATCAACCTGGGTCCCCAGGTCCCTGATAACTTCTTCTGTGCTCAGTGGATTGCCACCTATTTGGTAGCTAGGGGTAACCCTGTTTTTCCCGAAGGGTATGACTATGCATTTTTTGGCATTTAACTTTAGGCCATGGCTCTGGCACCAGTTATCCGTTTCTGTGAGACCCTTCTGAAGGATATCTGTGTCAGATGTGTTTTCTACTATGGCGCCCAGTTTGCAGTCATCTGCAAACTTTGTCAGCCATAACCCTCCTGTGTTTGCTTGTACTTCGGAAAAGTAGATGCCAAACAAGAGTGGGCCCAGGACTGAGCTTACTTGATATATTTTCTTTTCTTACCAATGTATGACTGACATTGTCTTTTTACCCATGTTCTATATCTTCTTTTACCTGGAGTGTTTTTTATTAATTCCTGTTATATTACTATGCTCAGCATACATTATGTAACCTGTTTTGTGTATTATGCTGGATGTACTGTATTTGTATAAATTGATGTTGGAGCTTTTCTCCCCAGGCCTCCGCTGAAAATGGACCTGGTCCAGTCAGAATTTCCCGGTTAACAAATGTAAAATAAATAAATAAAAATAAATAAATAAATATGCTGGTCCTCAGTACCCCCTTTTGGCAAAAGTTTGTTTTAGATTCTTGGGTACAGGAGGTTTACAGATAGCACTGGATGCACAAACCTCCTTTCAGGTGAATTCTTCCCCACCCTCCAAATCAAACAGATATTTTTCCTCAGGATCTTCAATCTTTACATAGAATCATAGGAAGTTACTAGGCTATTGGCCCTGAGGCCCTTATAAGCCTTGCCAAGAGTTTAGCCCATGTTTAGGCAAGTCAGCACCCAAAGCCCCTGTCCAGCAGGATCACAGGTGGAATCCCAGGGGTGTATTTTCTGTTTCCCATCCAGTTATCCAGGTTGCACTTAAAAAGGGTTAATGAGGTACTCTGCTTGATGTGGAGAGGGAGTCTGTTCCACAGATGGGGGAGTCTCTGGGACACAAATCTGTCCTGCCAACAAGTCCTATTGATGTCACAGTCTAGGTTGAGATCGCACGTGTGGGTAACTCGAGTGGAGCTTGACTTGCGGGTATGCAGCAGTCCTATCAAGGCAGGGTCTGAAATTGCTTTGTATGCCAGACAGAGGTCACCTCTGAGGAGTCTGTATGAAACTAAGTAGAGTGACAGGGCTTTTAGTCTACGTGTGTAGGGTAGATGTTTGAGGCAACATACCCAAGGAGTCATAGAACCAGTGCCTGTAAGTCAAAGGGACAAAGCTTCTATCCATGCTGTAGCTGAGGAAGAGGTTTCTTTTCTAAATCTGTATGTGAAAGTATCAAAATTCAAAATGATGACCTTACAGAAGCTGTTACCCTGTATAACTCCCATCACTAGATATAAAATACGCTTATTACCATATCCCCATAGCCTCAGGCTTCAGGACATTTCTAAGGTTCTGTGTTTCTGGGTCACATTATCATTTCTCTGTGTTACCTTCTGGCATATCTATAGCTGCAAGGGTATTCACAAAATGCCGATTTCCAGTCATAGCTTATTGCACACTGAATTGCATTCACATTTTTTTCCTTATTTTGGTGACTTGCTTATCTATGTAGACTCTCCATCCGGATATCAAAGAGTCATTAACTTGGGTTATGTCTCTTTTGACCAGTCTGGTCTTTCAGATAATTACTGCAAAATCCTGTTTGACTCCGTCACACATGGTTTTGTTTCTGGGCTGCCTTTTAGATGCTTCTTTTAGAAGGCTTTTTGACACAAGAAGAGTTGAATTTTTAAATGGAATCTTTCTTGAACTGCTCCAGTCAATTTTAGACTTGTGCTAAAGAATTTCTTAGGATCCTAGGGTTCATGGCTTCTATGATTCTCATGATTCCTTTAGCCAGGTTGCACATGAGAAAGATGCACTGGTTTCTAAAAAAAAAACACATGGACCCAGCATTTGCATCCACTGGAATATTGAATTCCAGTTTTGTGCTTTATAAAAAGGGAACTGCATTGGTGGAAACAACAAATTCAACTGAAGCCAGATCTTCCCTTCTATTCTTAGACCCCAAATCAATCTCTTACCACAGATGCATCAAAGTTTGCGTGGGGGGGGGCAGTTTTTGTTGCTGGAGTAAAGGGACAAGGCCTGTGAAATCTTTCAGAAAGACCAAGGCGCATCAGCATAAAGTAGATGGTTGTTCATGCCGTGAACTCTCTCCATTATCTATGGTCCCCAGGACTGCTTCACCTGACTATAGACAACACAGTCACATGGTACATAATCAGGGAAGTACACGTTTGTGCTCCCTGTGCAGGCTGGCTATGATGACTTCGGAGTTGGCTCTTCAGCATTCCATAACCTTCCAAAAACTGTACATTCCGTTAGAGCAAAACACAGTGGCAAAAAAGCTGAGCAGGACCAGGAAAGACCCTCACAAATGAAAATTGAATGAGAAGCTTTCCAGGAACTGTGGGGGAACACCTCAAATAGATCTATTCACCTCCTTTCAAAACAGAGAACTAAACAAACTTTGCTCCAGGGTTCCTTGCAAACAACCCTAGAAAACACATGCATTTTCATTCACTTGTAAGATAATATTCCTTTATGCATTTCCATTGACATCCAGAGCAATTCTGAAGAGTGAAAAGGGTACCCCAAAATTGTTGTGGAGACTCCCTTTTAGCCCAGGCAACACTGATCCTCCCTTCTTATAGAACTGGCCAAGGGCAATTACCACAAGCTTCCTAATGACTAGGTCTACTTGCAAGACGGGGTGGGGGGTTGATGCACCACATTGTCAATCTACTTCAGCTGACTGCCTGGATGTTTAAATTCTAATTAAATTCTAACACCTTTTAGGCACCTATTTCTGAGCATGTGCAGTAGGTACTGAAGGAGGGAAGAAAGCCTGCTACTAGACAATCCTATATTGGTAAGTGGCTGGTGCTTAACCACTAATCAGCAGCCTATCAAGGATTTTGTACCACTGCTGCTCAAATGTTTGTGAAAGATACTTTCATCTGGCCTCTCTTATTCCTCTATAAATGTTCATCTTGTGGGTATTTCAGCATGTCTGCCTGTGGATCCTCCTCTTTCTTCTTTGTTTGTTGTAAAACAGTTTCTGAAAGGAGTTTTACTCCTGAGAACTCCTCATAAACAGGTTGTTTTGCGCTGGGCATAGGATTATAGGAAGTTACTAGGCTAATGGCCTTAGGGCCCTTACAAGCCTAGCCAAGTTCTACATTTTTTCCACAATCAACACCTATAGCCCCTGTCCAAGAGGGACACAGGTGGAACCCCAGGAGTGAATTTACAATTGCCCATCCAGTTGTCCAGCTTGCATTTGAAAATGGCCAATGAGGTGCACTGTTTGTCATGAAGTGGGAGTCTGTTCCAAAGGTATGGTAACTTCTGGGAGACAAATATGTCCCTACAGCAGGTTCTATTAATGTCACATACCAAATTAAGGTATTTAGAGCGAGTAAACTGTGTACCATTTGACTTGCAGATATGCAGCATTTCCAATAAACAGGGTCAGAGATTGCCTTATATGCAAGGCAGAGATCACCTCTGAGTAGTCAGTATGAAACAGAATAACGTGACAGTGATTTCAGATGATCCACATAGGACAGATGCTGAAGACCTTGAATTTTCCTTGTGAGGAACCTTTGTGGTCTCTCCAATTGCTGCAGGTGCTTGGAAAGGTACATACCAAAAGGGGCATTGTCCTCAATTATTGGCCCGATGAGAGAAGAGTACAGGGAAGTTATAACTTCTTTTTTTGTACAGGCAATGCCCTTACTTATGAGATGAGCAATACAGAATGCCCTTCTTACCACTGTGGAGACATGGTGATCAAAGGTAAGGCTGCTGTCAACCTATGTGCCCAGGTCTCTCACCACTGAACGCATACTTAGGGTGTTGCCATTAATGTGGTAGTTAGCAGGAACATCGCTCTTACTGAAAGGGATGATAATACATTGTTTTGCATTGAGTTTAAGGCCATGACTTTGGCACCAATGGAGGATTTGACTATATTACTCTTTGAACTTGCCCATCAAGCTGATTTAAAGTTCAACTTGGAAAACTATACTTATTGCTCTGATATCTGAAAAAAGAGTATCTGAATTGCAAGCTCTCATTTTCCACAGGGATAGGGTCTCATTAAGAACAAACCTCTCATCCATGCCTAAAGTAGTTTCAGAGTTTACTTTGAATCAAGCCATCAGTCTCGCAGTTTTGTACTCAGAACCTAAAAAACAGACAGGATTTTCTGTACTCTGGACATGCAGAGGTTGCTTAGGTGCTATCTTGACAGATATAAAACCTTTAGAAAAGCAGATCAGCTATTTATTTATTTTATTTTCCATTTGTTGTCCAGGATAGTCCGACTGGATACATGTCCATTTTCAGCAGAGGCCTGGGGAGAAAAGCTCCACGTAACAAAACAGTACAGAGACAGTGAATACATAACTAAGTTTTAAACACAGGAAACATATCAAAATATTAACACAGGATACAAGCAGATAACATTTTTCAATATGTACAGGCATACATATGTAATGTGGCATGGGTAGATTGCTAAACAGTAGATTGGGAAGTAATACATATTTTAGTGGTGTTGTTAATCAGGATTTGAGTAATGGCAAAGCCAGTGTGATTTGAAGTAATTTTTGAGGCCTTTTTTAAATAGGGGTAGCGAAGTTTCCTTGGTGAGGTTAGCAGGAAGTAGGTTCCAACTTTTACCAATTGAGTTGGCAAATAGAGCATCTCCTGCAGAGTTGTTGGATTTTTGAGTCAATACCATAAGTTTATTAGATGAGCATAGTGGCCTGACGGCACTATGGGAGCTGATAATGTTTTTAAGGTCAGGGGTGTTTTCAGGCTGGTGGAGGACTTTGTGCGCTACAATAAGCTGGTTGAACTGCAGAAGGGTAGGAAATTCTAGCCATCCTAGAGCTTTTAGGTTTTGACAATGATGAGTCCTATATGCCATACCAGTAGTGAATATGGTTGTAACAGCCCGATAATTTACTGAGATCAGTTTTGGACAGGTTGGTGAGTACAGAGGAGGCATATATAAGGGTAGAGAGAAGGTGAGAGTGTACAATAGCCGCCCTAGCAAGATGGGTGAGGAAAGGTTTGAGCTTGTATAGGGAGCCAAGTTTTTTGTTAATGGACTTAATAGTATGATTAACATGCATATCAAAGTTGTTGTCGATTATTACACCTAGTAGCTTAATGTGGTCATCTGGGGAAATAATGGTGTCGTTAAATTTAATGGTGAAGAATGGAGGAGAGCACCTATGGGTAGGGGAGAAAAGCAGCAGTTTGGTTTTGTTAGGATTTAGAAGCAAGCGGTGATTAGCTAGCCAGTTTTCTATGGTGTTGAAAGTAGTGTGGGTTAGGGACAGTAAGTGTGTTGGAGAGGAGGCAGAACATATCAGTGTTGAGTCATCTGCATATTGGATGCAAGTAGCTTTTGGGATGGTTGTGTGAAGATCATTGATAAAGGTTGAGAAAAGAAGGGGACCTAGTATGGAGACCTGTGGGACTCCTAGGGTTAGAGGCAGATGGGATGACAGCTTGTTCTGCCATAAGGCAGCCTGCTGTCTACCGAATAAGTAGGATTGGAACCACTGTATTGCCTGATGGTATAAACCGATGGATTTCAGGGTATTGAGCAGTAGCTGATGATTGACCATGTCAAAGGCCTTTGAAAGATCTAGGAAGAGTGCTGAGGATAGTTTGTTGTTGTTACGATTAAGACTGACGACATTAGAGAAAGATAGGAGAGCAGTGGTGGTACTGTGGAATGGCCTAAAGCTGTGCTGAGAGTCAGCAAGCAGTTTGTTTTGAATAAGAAAGTGCGTGAGTTGTTTGTGAACACATTTTTCCATGATTTTAGCTAGCAGTATCAGAATGGCTATAGGTCTAAAGTTAGATAGCTCTGTGGAACTACCTCCTTTATGGAGAGGTATTACATGTGAAATTTTCCATATTGATGGGGTGGTTTCCTCGGAGATGGATCTATTAATCAGGATAGAAATGGGGAGCACTATGGTGTCTGCAGCTTTTTGGAGATATTCGTCAGGGAGTAGGTCAGCAGCTAATGTAGTAGGTTTTAGTTTTTTAAGTAGGGCCCAGATTAGGGGACTAGGTATGGGTTGAAATGTAAAGGAGAGTTGAGCATTGGATGGGTCAGAGCTAGGTGTGACAGTGCTGGAGTTTGAGCACGTGGGAGTGAGATGGGTAGCTAGAGACTGGATAGTTTCGGTAAAAAAGGTATTGAAGGTGTTTGCGATTTCTACAGGAGATTTATCAAGGGCAGATGATGGGGTAGGAGGGGTGGTATGGCCTGGGTGGAGAAGGCTGTCTGTTCCAGCCCAGAACGTTTGAGGTTTTTGTTGGTATTTTTGTTGCAGGAGAGAGTAATAGTTTTTTTGTCTAGAATGATAGATTTTTTTTAGTCTCATTCCTTAACTGTTGATATCGGATTTGGTCCAGTGGGGCTTTGCCTTGTTTCTTAGTATAATTTCGGATTTTGTATCTTTAGATAGCCATGGTGCAACTTTTGTTTTGACACGGATGGTGCGGGTAGGAGTGTGTAAATTAAAGATAGCCAGGAATTTAGTATTGAAGTAATCCACTGCCTCTTGTAATGGAAGTTGTTTCAGAACAGACCAATTACACGCTTTGAGTTCTTTTTGGAAGTTGTCAAGGTTAAAGTTCATAGGTTCATAGGTAGGTACTAGGCTATTGGCCCTACAGCCTATATAAGCCTATCCAAAAGGTACCCTGGCTTTTGCCACCCAAGAACATTATTTTCCTGTCCCTTGTCGAGCAGAGCCACAGAAGTGATCCCTGAGGTGAATTTCCTATCTCCCATCCAATCATCAAGATTTTTCTTGAAGAGTGCTAATGAGGAGCTTTGTTTGATATAGCTAGGTAGTTTGTTCCAGAGTATGGGAAGTCTCTGGGACAGGAATCTATCCCACCAGCATGTTCTGTTTATTGTGGTGACAAAGTTTAGGTCCTTAGAGTGTGTAGCTCGGAGGGATTGGGATTTCTTTAAGTGGAGCATGTCCAACAGCTCTAGGTTTGACATAGCTTTATATATTAGTCAGAGATTGCCTCTGAGTAGGCGATATGTGACGGACTAAAGCTGGAGTTTTTGAGGTGGTCTGCATAGGGCATCTATTTGAGGCTGGTAATCCTCTTTGTGAGGTATTTCTGCGGCCTTTCCAGTTGTAGATGTCTTGTGAGGTACATACCAAAAGGGGCATTGTACTCTATAATGGGTCTAATGAGTGATGAGTAGAGGGGAACAATGATCTCTTTTTTTCCTGGATGAGAAACCTTTTGTGATGAGGTGTGCCGCATCGAAGGATTTCCTGACTACTGTGGCGATGTGATTATCAAAGGAGAAACTACTGGTCACCTGTATTCCAAGGTCTCTTTATCACGCTTTTGATGTTAAGTAGACTTCTGCCTATGTGGTAGTTCATGGGTATAGAGTTTTTACCAAAAGGGATGACAATGCACTTTTTGGCATTGAGCTTGAGGCCATGGCTTTGACACCAGGCATCTGTCTCAGTGAGGCCCTTTTGTAGGATGTCCACATCGTTAGGAGTTTTGATTATGGCTCCTAGTTTGCAGTCATCTGTGAACTTCATTAGCCAAAGACATTCTGTGTTAGCCTGTACTTCAGAGACGTAGATACCAAACAGGAGAGGACCCAGGACTGAACCCTGTGGTACTTCACTTGTCACTGGTCTGAAGTTGGATTTGAAGTCTGCTACTTTCACAGTGTGGGTTCTGTCAGTGAGCCAGTTGGCAACCCATCTTGTGACATAGGGATTTATTCTCAGCCAACTATAAACTGTAGAACCAAACAAGCACAGCAACTGAAGAGTACAAACTTTAATGACAGTTTAGCACTTTCTTCCCACTTCAAGGGACTTCCTCAGAATAATAGATACATCCCCACTCAGCCTTTAAATAACAATTCATTTAAGCAATTAATCAATTAATTAATTAGTGACCAACAAAGAAAACATAATTTAAAGAAAGATAAACCATTACATATAATTATGTTTGAAACATATACATAATGTTTACATTCAATAAAAAATTCATATGTAAAACATATTATATCCTATAAAATTCTTCAGTTTTAAAACATGTAATGGCAGTAACCTCATTAATACCTGGGTACTCAGTTGTGTTTAAATGCAATTGCCATTTTAGCTCACATATATCTAGATGGATATCCAAATTTCTTCCCTGTGAATCTTTAACCACTTGCAGAATGGCCAAAAACTTAAATTTATGATCCTTAATTGCTACTGCCATTACATGTGTTTTAAAACTGAAGAATTTTATAGGATAGAATATGTTTTACATATGAATTTTTTATTGACTGTAAACAGTATGTATTTGTTTCAAACATAATTTTATGTAATTGTATATATTTCTTTAAATGATGGTTTCTTTGTTGGTCACTAATTAATTAACTGATTAATTGTTTAAATGAATTGTTATTTAAAAGCTAAATAGGGATTTATACATAGTTTAGTGAGTTTATCTGTAAATCCAGAGTGGGGGATGGTGTCAAAAGCCTTGGCGAGATCTAGATAGGCTGTGTGAACCACCTTACCCTCATCTACGGCTTTGGTGAATGCTTCAAAGAAGTCTATCAGGTTTAGGAGACATGATCTGCCTTTTACAAACCCGAACTGGGTGGGGTCTAGAGTTTGGAGATTACCAATGTCATTGTTTATAAATTCCATAGCCTTGCAGACCTGGCTCATCAGGCTAATGGAGGGGTAGTTCCTGGTGTCCGTGGTGGCTCTCCCTTTGTGGAGGGGGATAACCGTCGCTGTGCGCCATTCAGTGGGCACAAAGCCTGAGTTGAGGCTATGATTGAACATGGTATTTAGGTGGGGTGCCAGTTCATTCTGTAGTTCATGTAGAATGCAGTCTGGGATGTTGTCAGGTCCCATGGATGCTGTGTTTTTGGCTTTGGAGAATGTGTTTTTTACCTGTGCAGCCGTGATTACAGGAACTTTGCATTTTTCCGGTATAGAGGTGAGCACTTTAGGGGATGAGAAGGGGGTAAAGTTAGCACTGAACCTATCTGCCAGGATGTTCCCAATATCAGTTGGTTCTGTATATTTAGTGCCATTGTGCCATTGACATTTCTTATTGTTTTATAGGTGGGCTGATGGGGAATATCGGCTTTAAGCCTAATAATTTAGGTAAGGCAGTGATCACTTACATCATCAGGTAGTATGCCTGGCTTGTACATTTGATGGTGACCATTGATAAGTATCCAATTAAGGATACTAACCTTTGGCTTTGTTGAACCTAGTAGGGGTAGAATTGATCTGAGTAAACCCGTAAAGATTTATATGGGTAGAGGGAGATTCAGAGGAACCCTTGTTCCAATCAATGTTAAAGTCACCTAAGACTATGGTTTCCTGGGGTAGTTGCAGGATAGCCAATGTAGGATACGTTCTAGAATATTGACATTTTTACCAGGTGGTATATAAATGCATAAAATTTATCTGCACTTATTTTTATTTATTTGTAGTTTGGTGATGATAATTTTTGCATTGCTTAACTGGGGTGGTTGTTGGGTGTCATTAGTTACTGTTAGGGTGGACTTGTATGGCACAGCTATCCTGCCACCCTTCCTTGAGGTCCGATCTAATACGTTGTACCATGGGGGTGTTACTTCATTATCTTTAGTTGTTGGTTTTAACCAGGTTTCAGTGAGGCAGAGGATATCAGGGGAGCGAACAGCTAGGAGTGCATGGAGGCTGTGGATCTTGTTACTTAGGTTTCTGATGTTAAGATGGCAGGCCAGAAATGAGTTTGGGAGCCTATTTATCTGGGTAGTGCATGTTGGATTGTTAGTCAGTGAGCTTGGGTCAACTGCTGTGGATGGGCCAGGGTTAGGGTGGATGTCTCCATCCCACATAAGGTTAATTTTCAAGCTATTTATGAGTCTCCGGAATTTGTTTATAAGTTTTTCATAGCCTTTGGTTTTGGGCTAATGTAACTGTATTTAATCAGTTGGTAGTATTTGGGGGGGGCGGGGTAAGGAATTAGGAGAGAGGGAAGTTATAAAGTGGTCAAACTTATCAAATGCTAGGGTGGTGGAGGTTTGAAATTTTGGGTAGAATTCTGAGTATTTTGGGTGCAGTCATTGCGACTATTAGGGCAAAGTTTGGTATTATGTTTAAGTGAAGAATATATAAGGTGGGTTAATGCTTTTTAGGCAGAGAATAGTTGGGAGTAGGCTAATGTTGATATTGTGGTAGATGAAAGATATATGATAGTCCCAGGAGTTTGCAGTTTTATAGATTCACAGTTTGTTGATTGGTTAAGTAAAGGGGCGTGGCAATGGCACTATAAATTTAGCATCACCGGGGGCGGGTGGGATATGGGGGCAGGGTGGGGCACAAAGCGAGCCCTAGCAAAGTGAGGGTGAGTGGAGCTGGGCTAAACCAGAAAACCAGTTTCCTAAAGTTAGCATGTGCAGGTAGATGTAATGAACACACTTTTCTAATTTAACATGTGCAGAGCACGCTATTCCTGTAGCCTTATGTTGAGCATACACTGTAGAAAGCCCGCTTTTCAATTTATACTGTAGAAAGCACACTTTTTAGTTTATACTGTAGAAAGCACGCTTCTTATTTACTTCTTATCTTGGGACAAAAAGGAACACCCTGTGTCTAAACAAACAATTTCCAGGTGGTTGACCTCAGCTATTGCTTTTTGTTCTTCCCACCATGCAAAACCATTCCAGGTAGTATCAAGGTATATTCTACTACAGCCTTACCTTCCTTGAAGGCATACTGGAAGAGAGTGGACTGTAGAAGCATTTTAGAGACAGCTGCTTGGTTCTCTTTAAATACTTTTACAAAGCATTGCAAACCGGATTCCTTTTCTCAGTCCAGAGCCAGTTCTATGACTACTCTCTAGAAGCACCTAGATCCATATCCTTCCAAGTTAGAGAGGCTTTGGTAATCAATCCATATAGCCTAAAGGCTATTGCAGCTGTGGGAATGATGAACATAGTACTGATGTGTAAGTTGTACTTACCATAACAGTAGGTGTTCGAATTCCTTACTTTTGCAATAGCCACACTCACTTTTCATCCACTTACAGGGTTTTGTGTGTTTCTACTTTACTTGTTTTTTAGTTATTATTGGTTATTTGATTCAAGATTTTAAGCTCTTCTTTCTTTGGGCAAGAAAGTCCTGAAGAAAGCTTCATACTGATCACTGATTTTCCTCTGTGGAATTAGCAAGTCATCAGTCAGAGTGAAGGTGTGGGAGTGCCAGAGATTTTTGAAGCAGCTGGCAGGTCATTTCCTAGGCAAGAACTAACCCAATATAATCTAAAGGATATTGTAGCAGTGAGGAATTCAAGTATCTACTGTTGTAGGCAAGTGCAACTTACACAACTGTACTTTGATTTTAATAGAAAAGAAATCTCACAAAAAAGACCCAGTTTGTTTCTTCTGTTTCTAGTACTAACAACTCATCTTAGTGGATTCATTGGGGCTTGTGATTCTACCAGCAGAATCCATTTTGTAACCATTTCTATTTCCATACAAGGTAACAGAAAGCTACTTTTGCCTTACTCAAGGTCTGCAAGGCTTTTCTTTGTGTCAACTTTCTTATCAAGTTACCTCTGTGACATCCAGTTCCCTTAGAGCATCTGAGTTGTTCTAGTTAAGCTCTCACTTCCTCCTTTTCAGCCTGTTCATTCAGGAGACCTGAATATGTTAATTTGAAAGACCTTCTCCCTTAATGTAGTTCCTTAGGAACATGGAAACAATGTTTGGTAAGCAATCACAGGGACCATAAGATGCCTAGCCGTATGCACCTTTAAGTAGATGCAGTTAAGAAAGAATTCTTGCCTCCCTTTTCAAACGCTTAATAGTGGTCACCTCCCAAATCAAGCAGGGCCACACATGATAACCCTGGTGTAAATTTGTATCTACCCATCCAGTCATCAAGTCTAGCCTAAGATGGCTGCACACTGATCAGCAGCTTAATTTCAACTCACCTAATGTGAAAACAGAAATTGAGACAAGGGAGCCAGTGAATGTGTCAGTTTGGTTAAAATTCAGTTAGTGGCTAGTAAGAACAGTGTCTGGATGCCAGCAAATAAGAAATTTGCAGAACCTGAAAGAAAATCAACCAGAAAAGGTGAAGAGAAAACACTGGCTGGAAAGAATCCTGCAGTTGCTCATCAAAACTCAGTTTAAGCTTCAGCTTTCATACAAGAGATGGCTTTCAATAATTTAGAGGAAAATAAATCAAATGCATTTAAAGGTTATTAACATAAATAAAACATTGAATGAATATATCAACTCAAAATGCTGGAAAAATAGAAGAAGCTTTAACTAGCTATTCAGATTAAGTAATAATACTGCAAAAATCATAGGTTGAAATGAATAAAAAGTTGGCCAAGTATGAGACTTCTCAAGAAGAGATGTTTCAAAAAATAGCAGTTAGAAGAGACAGCATGCAGAGAAAACTTCTCTAAATAATTGAACTGGTGTTCCACGGCAGGATGTGTTAATTGAAAAGGCACATCAAGTGTTTGCTCCAAACCTGGTCATGAGAAAGCAGCCAAGACCTATGTTAACTAAGATGCAATCATACCAGCAGGAAGAGTTATCTTGACAAACCTGTGGCAGAAGGGAAAAATATTAAAAATTGCAGTGTGCAGAGTATTTGTGGAAAACAACTATTCCCTGTACATCAGGCAGAAGTAAAGCAAATTTATCTCAGTAATCTGTGAATGTTGAGAGGATGTATCCAGCTGTCTTCAGAGTATTTTTTTTTCTTGGAGGAGGATTAATGACATTTTTTGATTGCAGAACAGGCTGGAGAAAATAAAAAAGTTTATTCAACAAAAAGTGAGCTAGCGAGCAGAAGGAGATTCTGCTTCTCATTCTTCAGACAACAAACCTCATAGAAAGACTTTGGCAGTGAAACCTTTTCCAATGAACCAAAGTAAAATACTTGAGGGGGAAAAAGCACAAGAGTTGACTGCAAAAATCAGGAGTACATTGGACTTGAACCAAAGTCTTGGGTTGTGCACTAGAGATGATCAGAAAGAAGACCAGCAACACTGAAATTAGTGAAAAATGGGAGAATGTAAAGCATCAATCACATTTTTGAAGTATGGCTTTGATAGGAAAAGTGGTGGAGAAAAGACTGGACTTTTGTTGAGCTTGTTAAACTTGTGGGTGGACTGTAACGCATATAGCCCACATTATATCATTAATATTGAGAAGGATGCTAAAGGGAGTAAAAGAAGCAACTATAAGTAAAACAATGTAACACTTCATGAGATAAAATGCATGTTATGTTGTAAAGCAGTTTTATATAGTGTGCAGTCAGGGGCATTTTAAATGATGGGTAGTCTTTTCAGTGATGGTTGTATGTGTTAAAGATATTAAAGAAAACAAGTACTTTTCTTTGGTTGTAAGAAATGTAGGCTTTGCAGTATCGAGAGAAGAAAGGCTGAACAGAAGCAAATTTAAGTTGATAAATTAATAAAAAGTTAATGTATTGCTGTGATATTGGGGTGCTGGGGTGATGGTAGGGTGTAAAATTGTAATGATTATATGTAGAATTAAGATAATAATTTCCCTTGTTTTTCAAGGGTGGATGGCTAGATTAATGTTCTTGGCTTAAGCTATAAACAAGTTTGCTTTGTAAGCAAATAGGCTTGAAAAATAAAACAAAATAATGAAATGCATGAAAATGCTAAGTTTCTTGCACCTGCAAAGATATTAGCTTGTTGTTTTCCATGACCAAATGGCCTCAGTGAGAGGCAAGATATTTACAGCTAAAAGCAGTTTGTCAAGTAAATTCTGTACATTCTTTTCTAAGTGACTATATATGAAGATAAGATGTCTGCAGGTGCAAGCAATTAATTATTATTGAGAGTTCTGAGGACTGTTTGCTGAGGGAAATGCAAAATTTAAATGTAAAATGATATGCAGTTCAGTGAAAAATAAAGTTTGAAACTATGGGAACTGAATAAATGATAGTAGCCTCTCTAGCAACCTTAATTAATCAATTAATCAATTAATTTTATTTATTTATTGACATTTGTTAATCGGGAAAGTCCACTGGGCCAATGACCCATTTTCATGGGAGGCCCAGGGAGAAAAAGCTCCATACAATCACAAAAAGTTTTACATAACATCAGTATAACTTTGAAAGTCAAAAGTTTTTACACAATACAAATTGAAGTAGATATACAAGACAAATACATATTATAGAGGTATACAATACAAGAAAAAGAAACCCAGTGTCTTAGATTTTTAGTAATTCTGTTTGTATATTCTCATATGTAAGAATACTGTTTAATCAATTCTGTTTATTCAGCCACAGAAATAAAGAAAGCAAGAGAGATTGGATACGAAGGTAGATAGTATAAATTGCAACTATATTAAGTTAGTAAAAGTATTTGTAGTGTGTAGTGGCCAAAACATTTAAGGTGGTTTAATTATATGACTACAAGAACAGACAATGTTAATACTGTAATGCATACTGCAGAATTAAGTTTTATTTAAAGATAGTCAGTGTACTTTTTCTTACGGCTTAACGTTTATGTTTTCCTAAAGCATACAAGTTGTTTTTCACATCTTAACACATTAAGAAGCAATAGGAATTATGTAGAGGGGTGACAAACGTTAAAGAATTGCAGAATAAGGTGATTCTTTCAGAACAAGAAGAGGAGGAACTACAGAGTGCTCAGGAAAAAAATAAAGGATCATTTGGGCAATATGCATTCGTTTTGAAAGATTGTCGATAAGCAACAATTTGTTTTGATAGCAACTTCTCAGCTCAAAAACTTTTAACACAATGACTTAGGCAAGAGAAAGTAAAGAGGTTGAAGACAAACATAGGAGCCTATGACAAGAAAATTGGCCACAAATCCTACAAAAGTATTATAGAGTTATTTTGGAAATTTTATGATATTTCTTTATAAAGCAGAGGACCACAGAAATCAAGAAAGAGCTGAAATTAAAATATTTATGGGAGACTTAATTCTGCCAAGATTAGAGTAAGATGAGGCTCAACAACTAAGATAGGAAGAGGTAAGATAAAACAGAGAAATATAATCAATCTTCAGGGAAGTCTCCAGCAGCGGATGTTATTCCTGTGGAAGTCTAAAAGTTAGAAGCTGAGAAAGTGATAAACTCTGGAAGATTTTGTTTATTAGTGTTTCAAAAGGAGAGGAAGCATCAGCATCTTGGAAGAAAGCTGTGGTGGCTGTAACATATCATACTACATTGCTCTAATGTCTTCTATGTATTTACTCAAACTTCTTAGCTGTATCCTATGTATTTAAAAATCCCCTGTAAATGCTGTTATCCTCTGTTTAAAACCATTTTTTTAAATTTGGCTTTGTAATTGTTTCTGTATTTGGGCTTTTTCCCCGGGCCTCTGTTGAAAATGGGCTTTTGCTCAGCTGGACATACCCAGTTAACAAATGTCAAAATAAAAGTAAGTAAATCAATAAAGAAAGAAAACCCCACCAGAACCAGTTTCATATAGTTCCATTTCCATTTTAAGCCATGATTATAAAGTGTCTATGTCTATACTAAGTAAAAGAATGACTAAGTTGTTTTCAAATTTGATAGATATGGATCAATGTGATTTTGTAGAGGAGAGGCAAACATATGACAACATTAACAGAACAGTGATGATCCAGAGGGAAGCAGAATGTATGAAATTACTGCTGTTTCTGATAGGTCTTAATGTAGAGAAAGCATTTAACAATGTAAGCTGGTATTTTATGAGTAGGGTAATGGAAGCATTTATATTCCCTGATACAATAATAAGGTTAATTAGGAGGATTTATGAAAAATCAGAAGCAAGAATTAAAGTGGGAGTGTTTGCCTCTGATAAGCTGTGGTAGATCACAGGAACCAGGCAGGCATGTCCTTTTCCCCCTTTGTTATTTGCTTTATATTTAGAGCCATTGGCAAAGAAGAAAAAGGCCCTTGGAAATTCAAGGTTGTAACTGGTATGGTAATCAAGAAAAGTTGTCTTTATTTGTAGATGATATTATTTTGTGCTTGATAAATTCAGGAAAGAACATCTCAGTATTTTGGAGCATTTCAAGATAGTTTCAAGTCTTTTTGGGCTATAAAATTAATGAAGATAAAACAAAGGCTATAACTATAAATTATATACCCACTCATGAAATGGTTCAGCAATACCCAATACCCATGTTAATGGGGACACAATAAGATGAAATATTTAAGGGTATGGATTATAATGTTTCTGTTAGTGCAATTAAGGATATGTGAGAAGATACTAAAAAGATAATAAAAATGATAAACTGGAAGCTGTTTATGGAAATGGATTGTAAGATACAAGTAGTGAAAATGTTTGTATTCCCTTTTAGTTTTATGTATAGATCAAGCATATTTTTATCAACCAGAGAAGTTGTTGACAATAATTAATAAAAAGCTGAAGTAATTTGTTTGGGAGGGAAAGAGGGCATGAGTTAAGTGGAATAAGCTGAACATTCCAATAGAACAAGGTGGTTTAGAATTACCTGATTTGAAGGGATATTTTGGAGCTACCCAGTTAAGATTTATATATATATATATATATATATATATATATATATATATATATATATATAGTTTCACTTCAGAATCTTGAGCTACTGAAATATCGAAGTTCAGTAGCTCGAGACCAAAGTGTCGAAACTGCACTTGCAGAATACCGAGGGTGGAAATGACAAATGCAGAAATGTCGAATCCACGGTGTGGATGTAGCTGGCGATTCAGGTAAGTGATGTTTACTAGGGGTTTTGGGTAGGGATTTTAGTGTGTGTGTTTGTAGTTTTGAGGTGTGGGTTGGGGTAGGTACGTAAAATTGTGAGTGTGTAAGTGTTGCGAGTGGTGGTATTTGTATGTATGTGATGTGTGTTTGTGCAAGGAGAGTGTAGAGTGCGTAGTGGTGGTTTTTCTGTGTTTGTTTTTAGTGCAACTTTGGAGTTAGTATATATAAGCCGGGGAGCTTGCCCCCCTTTAGCTTATATGTAGGGTCAACGGTTGTATTTGTTTTGTTGTGTTTCTGTGTGTTTTGTTGGTTTATAGTGTAGGGAGGAAGGTGTATGTGTGCTTGTTTGTGTGTGGAGTGTGTATTTGGTAGTCACAAATTTGAATGTCATGGTTTTGGGGTTTCGGGTATTTCAGTTTTCGGTTTTACAGTTTCAGAATACTGAATTTTGATATTTCAGTATTTCGGGATTGCAAAGTGAAACTAAATATATATATAAACAAGCAGAAGGTAATAATTGAAAGTGGAAGAGGATGATGATAATGAAGCTTGGGGGAGGGTTGTTCAAGACATAAGGAGAGAGAGTGGGATTTTGGATGTAGATTCTTAAGGAAAATAATACCATCCATAAAGAATATTACATCTAAAAAGTTGCAAAAGGTATTCTAAGAACTAAGTCAACATGGGAATGCAGAAAGGAAATTTTTGTCAGCAGGGATAACTGCAAGTAGGGTTTCATAAAACAGGCAAGAATGGGATCTAGCAAAAGAACCAAGTTATTGGATTTGAATAGCTAAACAGGGAAAAAGTAACAGAGTCGGATGAGGCCAAGAAGACTTTTGGACTGCAGGTTAGAGACTGTTACCCCTATCAGGGATTGATAACAGCATATAGACAAAGAGAAAGGGATAGGGGAGTCCTATGTGAAAGACCTGTACTTGAGATTTCAGTTGAATCCAGAACAAAAGCTGCAGTTTAAAAGGGATAATTTGTAAAATATTGTGCATGATAAGCTTAAGAATCAATAAGAGGAGGTTAGAAAAGATTGGAGAGAGAGAGACTGGAAAAGTAATTTACTAGGGAACAATGGAATGACATTTGTATGGTTCCCAAGTATTCAACAAAATCTGGAAGGTTTGGGAAGAAAGGGCTGTAACTAAGGAAATAATTTTTCTGAGTTGGGATTCAAAATCTGAATTGTGTAGTCTTGGGAAGGTCTTATTACATTTACTTCTGTTTGCTGCCAAAAAAGCAGTTACTACGAAATTGAAATTAAAATCTAAACCAACTGTATTTGTAGTTGTGAATATTGTAAAAGAAATTAAAAATGGAAGAGGGATCTTTAGAAAAGGAAAATAACAAATTACATAGAAATAAATGCAATTTGGGGGAAAATACGTGCAGAATAATGTTCAGGAGGAGGATTTGAACAATTTATGTAATGCTGGAATTTTCTATTAATGTATACATATTAAAATATAATTTAAGACATATATAAAAGTTACAAAAAGACTATCCTAAAAGGTAGACAGTCATTGAATCTCCAAATTACTTAGTCTTACTGCAGGAAAGTTTGTCCTCTCAAAAAAAAAAATATAATAATAATAATAATGACTGGTGGCAAAATCATGAACTGAAGCTAAATGCAAAAAAATAATTCATTATTATGTCCTCTGGGAAGTCATCTACCCTGGGGAACTACCACGTTGACACTATTCTCCTAAGAGTTGTTTGGGATTTGGGAACTTGCGCGGACAGTGAACTAACTTTTGACTAACGTGTGTCCATTGTCATAAGAAAGTCCTTCTATATAGCAGAGCTTATAAACAAAGGGATTCTGTCTAGATCAAGAGATGTCATTGCTCCCTCCCCATTTTACTCAGCCCTTGTTAAACCAGTCATTGAGTATAATGCCCCGATTGGTAGTATCTGTCCAGACACATGAAACAGCTGCAATGCCCACAGAGATGCCTTACTACTACTTGGATGGAAAGCCTAAACAATATGTCATAGATGGAGCAAGTCAAATCTTGTCACTATACTTTTTATCCTATAAACTGCTAAGATGTGACCCGTTTTTGGCATACAAGGCATCCTCTGACCCAGTACTGATTGATTTACTGTGCTTCCGCAAGTCAAATGGCATCCAGAATACTTGGTCTAAAGCTCTAAAACTCTTCTGCAATATCAACAGAATGGTTTACAGGGACATGTTGTCTTGCAGAAGATACTTCTGCACTGGAACAGACTCTCCTTCCATGTAAAACAAAGCTCATCCTTGTCCATATTCAAGAACAATTTGGATCTGTGGATGGGAAATAGAATATTTACTCAAGGACTACCCCCTGTACTACTAATGGAGAGAGGCAGCTCCTGAATACGTTATCCCATACTAGTCCCCTCAAATTATCTCTGGTATGATCCCAGTTATTCTCAATAGGAGTAATATATAATTATCAGCCATGAGATAGGTAAGATCAATCTAACGTCAAATGGGATAGGTTAATTCAAGCACCAAAAAGAAACTGGTTAAGCTTAAAGTGGGCCACAAGGGCAGTTGGCCTAGTACTTACATATGAACCTATAAGTGGTACTTTGTTTTACATGTAGCAGTACCTTATTAAATAGGCTGGGAGTACACAGAGATAGGAACATATCCCTCAATGAATCTTGTTTAGTTGTTGGTGTAGTTTTAGTACCCTAGTGAGGGCATTTGTAGGGCTGCTGGTTTTGCAATGAAATTGGAGGTCAAATAGAATTGGGTCTTTCATGGCTCAAAATGTAAGATACAAGTCTCCTTGGAGTAGCTGGTAGGCTAATGAGTGAAAGGAGAGTTGTGCTAATCTGTCAAGATAGTTGAAGGATTTAAAGCCTTCAGTCTTAGTTAAAATCTTTTCAACATTTCTGTTTGGGTGGTATGCTTGTATTTGTACATACTAAAGGGGGTATTTTGTTTGGTGATGGGTGTGGAGGGGGGGGGGAGTACAGTGGTGGGATAACCTTAATGGATCTTGAGATATTCCCTTGAAAATTAACTAAGTCAGATAAATGGATTTATTGACTATGGTGAAAATATGATGATTAAATGAGACATAAGTTTGCTCAGTGCATTGTTGAACATTATTCCTTTATTTTCTGATATAACTGAAAAAGATTTTTAGTTTCCTTTGGTACTGGTGGGGACCTGAAGCTCATAATCTGCTTTACATTTTCTAGTAGAGCTTCTAAGTTCCTTGCTGGCATGTTTCAGTATGGTTTTGTGGCAGGCGACGATGGGGATTTCTTATAACTTTTCATTGCTTTTCTTTGCTAAACAGTTTATTAATGTAGACATTCCTAAATTTACCATTAAATTTGAGGCAGACAGATATGGGCATTTCTGTGCAGCTGTTTAGGCATTGGTGAAAGTCAGAAGTAAATGCAGCAGCTGTCTCAGTTGGGTCCATTTGTGGGGGATTGTTAGGTATTTTGTACTGATTTTCTACAAGCTAAAGTAGGTTTGCCTTGGGGAAATCCTTAAAGACTGTCTGACATGGTGATTGAGTGGTACCACTAGACCTGACAGAGAAGAAAACTGATTTGTGAACAATGTAACCAGAGATGAGGAAATGCAATGTGGGGTACTGGCGGTGGCTATGTTGGTAAGGATCCCCCCCACCATGCATGGGTCTATGCCCCATGTAATCCCTAGGTAACTCTGAAGTCCTTTCACCTTTGAGGAAGGGGACATTACTCAATGGCAGGCCTTGGACTAGGAGCATACACCATGCTGATGTGTGCATTGCAGTACCCTAGCTCATGTTGACAGATTGCATGGTAGTCTCAGTAACAGCAATTTTGCTAATGCTTGCAATGGGAAGTAGTCATATTAATATAAACTTGAATGCAAAGCAAAACTATTGTTATATCTTCCTTTTGGCTCAACATCAAACAAAATTTTGATTACTAATAATATTGAGTTATGACCATATTCAAAATAAAGCATGTAATCCAAACATTTTTCTGGATCTACTTTAAGCTCTCGAAAGCAGTAAAACCCGAATCTGAATCACACGACACGTAAGGAGCGAACCGCGAATACGTCGAATGAACGAAACTGTGAAAGAGGAAATATCGAAATCGCATAGTTGGCCCGTCTGCGGTATAGCTCCGTAAGGTAAGTGTGCGATAGTAACGGACCTTAGAGTTAGGGAGGGGTTAAGGTAAGTGCATAGGTAGGTAATGTATGTAAGGTTTTGTGTAGGTAATGTATGTAAGGTTTAGTGTAGGGTTTTGTTAAGTGTATGTGTGTGGAATATTTAGTTTGGATATAGCTCCGTAGGGGAAGTGTGCGGTCGTTATGGACTTTAGGGTTAGGGAGGGGTTAAGGGTAGTGCATAGACAGTTGTGTATGTGTGGTTAGTGTAGGGTTAGCAGTAGGATTTTGGTGCTTTAATTTAGGGTTAGAAGTAGGAATTTTGTTAGTGTATGTATGTGTTTTTTTTATTGTGTTTGGGTAGGTAGTGTGTTGCGGGTGGTGGGTTGGCCGATTATGACGGTTCGTGGTTTACATTTTCGCACTTTAGTACGTCCAACATATCTGCGGTTCGCTCTTTATGTGTTGCACGATTCATATTCAGGTTTTTTGTGTTTCGAGGGTATAAAGTAGATGCCATTTTTCCATGTAAAACAGCTTCAATTCTGAAACTAATTTTCTGCTTCTAAATACACTAAATAGAAGTTGTTTAAATGTTAATGTTATGTTTGCATTTATCCAATTTCAAGTAAAACTCACTGATGAAGGTTATTGTTCCCAGCTTAGTTGTGCGCAAGCAAATACAGGTCTTCTGTAAGTTAGAACAACAAACCCTTATATAGGGAATAAATTCATAGGTTCGGTTGTCAGCACGTTTATGACCTCCTGACATTGAACATGGAGTGATGTAACCTCTTATTAATACTTTCTACTTCCTTTATACATATCAAGATTATTTTTAAGGAAATTAATGACTGACGTCTGACAGTAGCGGGAGTAAAAATATTGATTAATGTACTTGTCATTTTTTACTGAAATATATTTTTAGTATAAGGTTAACTCAGAATGGTATTAGCTGCTCCAGCAGTGCATTCTAGAAACTGAGTGGGACAAGATTAATGACTGCCTTCTAAATCAGACAGAGTTTATCTCTAGGCAACCTATAAGAAAGAGATTAAAATGTCATTTCCTGAAGTCTTTCTCAATAGTTTAAGTTTTCCAGCTGTAGCATTTTTTTTTGGAATAAGGAATTGTCAGTATACAAGTTCCTTCAAGTGGCATATTTAAAAGATATGTAGTACAGCAATAAAATGGGTCACATCAGTGAGTTATAAAGTGACACAATGATCTTTGTGGACTATCTTCATAGGTTCATAGGTGTGCACTAGGCTAATGGCCCTGGAGCCTTTCCAAGCCTAGACCAAAAAAAATTGCCCATTCACCGTGCCACCTGATGTTCGTTCACAGTGCCCATATCCAGTAGTGCAACTGGAACTATCCCTGGAGTGAACTTTCTGTTACCCATCCACTCGTTAAGATTTCTCTTGAAGAGGGCCAGTGAGGTGCTCTGCTTGACATGAATGGGAAGCTTATTCCAGAGTATGGGCAGTCTTTGGGAGATGAACCTGTCCCTCCAGCATGTTTTGTTAATTGTGGTAATGAGGTTGTGATCTCTGGAGCGTGTGGCATGAGGGATTGGGATTTCTTTAGGTGTAGCATTTCAAGTACAGCTGGGTTGGACGTGGCTCTGTACGTCAAGCAGAGATCACCTCTAAGTAGACGATAAGAGACTGAGAACAGCTGAAGTTTCTTGGGTCTGTCCATGTAGGACATGTGTTTAAGGCCTAGGATTCTTTTTATGACATACTTTTGTGGCCTCTCCAGCTGATGTAGGTGTCTGGTCAGGTATATGCCAAACAGGGCATTATATTAGATGACTGGTCTAATGAGGGATGAGTAGAGAGGGATGATAACCTCTTTCTTCCTGGATGCAAAACCTTTGGTTCTAAGATGTGCCACATAGAAGGGCTTTCTGACCACAGTGGCAATGTGGTGGTCGAAGGTGAGGTGGCTGTCGACTTGGGTGCCCAGAACTTTTATGGCCCCTTCAGTGTTCAGTGGGCTACCATCAACGTGGTAATTTTGTGGGAACTGAGTTTTTTCCAAAGGGGATGATAATGCATTTTTTTGGCATTAAGCTTCAGGCCATAGTTCCAACACCAGTCATTGGTCTCAGAGAGGCCCTTTTGTAGGATGTCTGCATCACTTGGGGAGTTGATAATGACTCCTAACTTGCAGTCATCAGTGGATGTGGTCAGCCAGAGTCCTTCTGTGTTGGCCTGGACTTCTGAGAAGTAGATGCCAAACAGGAGGGGGCCCAGGACCGAGCCTGTGGAACTCCACTTGTGACTGATTGACAGTCTGACTTGGAATCTGCAACTTTCACTCCATGTGTCATTTCTGTGAGCCATTTTGCAACCCATCTAGTGATGTAAGGATTGATGCCTAGTTTGGTGAGTTTATCAATGATACCTGAGTGGGGAATGCTATCAATGGCCTTGGCCAGGTCGAGGTAGGCTGAATGCACTGCCTTATCCTCATACACAGCCTTGGTGACTGCCTCGAAGAAGTCAACCAGGTTCAGCAGGCAGGATCTCCCCTTGACAAAGCCAAACTGTGTGGATTCAAGAGTTTGGTGATTGCCTATATCTTTGTTAAGCAGGTCCATGATGATGCACTCCATAGCTTTGCATACCAGGCTTGTCAGGCTAATGGGGTGATAGTTCCCAGGGTCTGTAGTTGCTCCCACTTTATGGAATGGGATGACTGTAGCAGTGTGCCATTCGTTAGGGGCATAGCCTGAGGTAAGGCTGTGATTGAACAAGGCACACAGATGTGGTGCCAGTTCATTCTGTAGCTCATGTAGGATGCAGCCAGGGATATTATCAGGTCACATGGATGCTGTATTCTTGGCTTTGGACAATGCAGCTTTTACCTGTGCTGCAGAAATGGTGGGTACCAGGCTTTGATCTGGTATTGTGATAGGGCCCTTGGGGTGGGAGAGAGGGGTAAAGTTGGCACTGACTCTGTTGGCCAGTATGCTGGCAATATCTGTTGGCTCAGTATAGGAGGTGCCATTGCCCAATAACTCAGAGCAAATTTGGGTATTGCCTTTAATGTTTTTGATATAGCTATAGAAGGCTTTTGTGGTTGTTTTTGGTGTCAGCTGCAATTCTGTCTTCATAGATGGCTTTGGAGGATTTTATAAGGGATCTCAGCTTTTTGTTGAGACTGATAAGGGAGGTTTTCCAGTCTTGTGACTTCATTTTTTTCTGCAACAGTTTTTTTTCCTTCTGTTGTAGTTTATTGATGGCTGGGGACCACCAGATTGGCTTCCTTTTTTTGGAGGAGAGCGTCTTAGTTCTCTTTGGTATGGCAAGGTCCATGCATTTGTGTACATGCTTGTACAGTGCATTGGTGTATGATTCGACAGTCATGCAGCTGTTTTCCACTGGCATGGGTGCCAAGAAGTTAGCCACCTCTGCTTTTAGGAGCCCAAAGTCGGCTTTAGAGATATTTTTCAAGGTGGTCACCTTAGTGGGGGGTGTAGGCGAGATGGGGATTTCCATGGTGAGCAGTTTGTGGTCACATTTAACCAGGGAGGAACTGACAATAGGTGTGGAGCAGCGGTCTCCCATGTTGGTGTTAACCAGGTCGAGGATGTTGCTTCCTCTAATGGGGGTCAGAGTAAGCTAGTCCAGGGCATTGGAATTGATAAATTCCAGAAAGCGTTGGGCCTGCACATTGGTACTTGAATAGTTTTCCCAGTTGATGGAAAGGTAGTTGAAGTCACCCATTATGAGACTGTTGGGTTGGACCTTGATAGATTCCAGGGTGCTTTGGAAGTTGGTGTGTGAGTCTAGGGACATGTTTGGGGTTCTGCAGCAGGCTATGACTTGTATCACTGTCTTACCCAGTGTTAGTTGTACCTGAAGTATCTCAGATGCATTATGCTGGGCCATCAGTCTAGAGGTGTGCATATCCTTTAAGAATATGGAGATACCAATGCCTTTGGAGCTTCTGGCCGCATTCTGGGGCAGAAAGGTATGGAATTAATTGTAGCCTGGGAACATAGGAGTGCTTTCTGCCTCTTTAAACCTGGTCTCCGGTACAGCACAGATGTCGACATTCTCCATTTTGAGGAGAGCTTCGAGCGAGTGCATCTTGAGATTTAGACTTCTAGCATTGAGCAGCATGACTCTCAGATTGCATTTGTTTGTAGCTGTTACGGTGGACATTTGGTCTTTGAAACACTGCCTAAAAAAGGCACTATAGGGGTGGCAAGAGCCTTAGCCAGTACATGGAATCCTAGAGGTGAGAGATGCAGGCCATCTCTGGCAAAGCATCGAGGTCTGCCAATCATGTCGTCCCAGGCAGAAAGATACTGGATCCCTTTAGAATGACACCAGAAACTTAGCCAATTGTTGAAGTCAATCAGTTTTTGCTTGTACTGTGGTATCATTCTGGGTGATGGTAGAATACTGCTCAGGACTAGGGTCATATCTGCCTGGGCCACACAATCTGAGAGTTCCATCACATCTCTTTTCATGTAGTCCAGGGAGGTACATCTCAGGTCATTCACACCCACATGGACAATGACTGAGTCATATTTGTACTTGCTGTGGAGTGACCTGAGTGCATGTGTTATGTGGCTGATCCTGGCACCTGATAAACATCTGACCGTCATCTTCTCCTTGATCAGCGTAGTGAGTGGGACATCAGTGTGCCTCACAGTTGAGTCTCCTCTGATTAGTACATTGGGCAAAGTGTTTTGCCTTAAGGGCTTGGGTTGAGGGACACACTGTGGTGGTGAGCTATGTGTTCTGGGGTTGGTGTTGTGTTGTGGTGGTCAAGTGCGTTTCTGTCTCAGGGGTCTCTGTTGTTTGGGTAAATTTTTATTGAGACCCTCCGAGAACGTGGGTGGATGGTTTGTGTTTCGATTTGTGGGTTGCGATGGTTGATGTTTTGGAGGGCTGTGTGTTCTGTGTAGTGAGTTGCAGGTGTTGACCTTCTCCTCTTGACCAGCTAGTCTGGTCTTTTTTGGAGCATGCACTGCTTCCAGTTTGGTGATATAAGTGCATCTCTCTCACAGGTATGAGTGTTGGGAGGTAACAGGAGAGGGTTGTCTGTGTACATTAGACAGTTGCCACACTGTCTAAGAATGGCCAAGTGCACCAGGTTAGTAAGATAAAGCACAGGAAATTGCCCTACAATCATATCAGGAGGGGTGGTCATAATTAATAAGTACTGGTGCTGTTACTGGGTAGGAACAGCTAGTGCTGATAGCACCTAAGTGTGCTACAATAAATGCTACAAAAGCCTGTTAAAGTGTTAGACAATTATGATAATTGAAGTGCAAGATTTCTAAGGGGAAAATTGAAGAGCAGACTTTCTGGCACCAGTAATAGTTTTACTCAGCTGAGCACCGCTGCACGGTGTGCAATCATGGGCTTTTAATCTAGAAAGTTGAAATGGATGGAAAAAATTCCCAAACGGCCAATAAACTACAATTTCTGGACCAGAAACCCCTCCTCTTGTGGTAGATAGGCTACCTAGTGCTTACCACTCCCACTGATAAGCTAGAAGGCTTCCCTCCAACACAGAAAGGTCTGGGGGGGCTCAGAAACTTACAAAACAGTCCTGAATACAGCAAATCTGTATATGGACTAGACTAGTTACCAGAAAGGCAGGAAACAAGCTAAGAACTTATTTATTTATTTTTTTGCAGAAAAGCAGTTAGAACAGTAGCAAAAACACTTTAAATGCAGTACAGGCTGGCACACTTGAGTGTGTAGCAATATTAAGGCAATTACAGTTTAAATAAATGCAGATTAATTAAAAAACGACAAAAAACAAGTGCAGAGAGCAGTAAATTATGAAAAAATCAAAATGGAGGCAGTTAGAGTATCTCTTTTCTCCTTCTTCTTTCTCTCGTAGTCTGCAGGGCACCAAAACTGGATCCATGGAGCTTAAACAAGCACAAACCCACGTAAACACAAGTTTTTAAACTAGAAAGTTGAAAGAGATGGAAAAACTGCCCAAATGGCCAATAAACTACAATTTCTGGGCCAGAAACCACTCCTCTTGTGGTAGATAGGCTACCTAGTGCTTACCACTCCCACTGATAAGCTAGAGGGCTTCCCTCCAACACAGAATGGTCTGGGGGGGCTCATAAACTTACAAAACAGTCCTGGATACAGCAAGTCTGTATCTGAACTAGACTAGTTACAGGAAAGACGGGAAACAAGCTTAGGACTTTTTTTTTTGCAGAAAAGCAGTTAAAACAGTAGCAAAAACACTTTAAATACAATACAAGCTAGCACACTTGAGTGTGTAGCAATATTAAAGCAAATACAGTTTAAATAAATGCAGATGAATTAGAAATGACAAAAACAAGGCAGAGAGCAGTAAATTATGAAAAAATCAAAATGGAGGTGCTTAGAGAATCTCTTTCTCCTTTCTGTTGCTCTTGTAGTCTGCAGGATGCCAAATCTGGATCCGTGGAGCTTAAACAAAAGCAAACCCGGCCTTTTAAGCCAGAAAGTTGAAAGGGATGGAAAAACTGCCCAAACAGCCAATAAACTACAATTTCTGGGCCAGAAACTACTCCTCTTGTGGTAGATAGGCTACCTAGTGCTTACCACTCCCACTGATAAGCTAGAAGGCTTCCCTCCAACACAGAAAGGTATGGGGGGGCTCAGAAACTTGCAAAACAGTCCTGGATACAGCAAGTCTGTATCTGAGCTAGACTAGTTACAGGAAAGGCAGGAAACAAGCTTAGAACTTTTTTTTTTTGCAGAAAAGTAGTTAAAACAGTAGTAAAACACTTTAAATGCAGTATAGGCTGGCACACTTGAGTGTGTTGCAATATTAAGGCAAATACAGTTTAAATAAATGCAGATAAGTTAAAATGACAAAAAAAGTGCAGAGAGCAGTAAGTCAGATACCTTTCAGAACAAGGTGAGCTAAAGAGTGTTCTTCTGATATTTATAGCTACATTCTAGTCAAAATTTAAATTCTTTTCAACCATTGTCCACAGAACTTTAATGATGAGGCATATTTTTATGATTTGACCATTTATTTTGCAAACAAAATGTATGTCCTTTTGTCAAGTCTCATGTTGCTTCAGTTATTGACATTAAAGGTGAGAAGGGTGTTACTATTTTACTTGGGATGTATTTTTTGTAGACCATCTTGGAAAATGTTGGCATCTTATGCTAAATTACTCATGCTTGCTAGACTGCAATTGTTTGTATATTTTGTTATTCATAGCCCAGTTTTGATAGACGTTGCCAAGTTTTCAGTGAGAGTGAGACATTCGGATTAAGACCAAGGTTTTGATTGTCCGGAGAATTTTACTATGTAGTTCTTTTAACTACCTAGCTATTATAGACAACAGACAAAATGCCACAACATCAACTAAAAGCAAGATTATGCATCATCAAAAGTCCAGCCTACCCTATGATGTATTTATAAATATCTACAATATAAAACAAATCGGAAATTACAGTGAGATGACTAATCATGCTAGCTCACAGTTAAATGAGTGTCCAAATGTTCTTATCACATTTCTTTCTTGCTACCATCAGATAAGTTAATGGTGTTGCTTGTAACTAAATAAAATGATAGGCTTGTACTAGCACACTTGTCAGCAGAGGCATTGTGTATGTTAAAAAATGCATCATTCTGATGTTCCTTCATGTATCAGAATTAAAATCTAACAGTCAGTTACTTACTCAAAGATATCTTGAGTGCATTGCAAAATCATCTCAGCCACATGTAAGTCAGGGATATATCACATGATAATATTAAACACGACTAACAGGGTGTTATAACCAGTAGTGTGGGTCTTAAATCCTACCCTGCTGTTAACCAAATAATGTGATGGCTGGATGGAGTTTGAATCTCAGCAGTTAGGAAGAAAAAAACAAATTCTATTTCAAAGAGAGAGTGTTACAGCTCACAGAAAACAATATTCTATTCAACAATATTTAATATTAAAAATGTTAAAAATGTTAATTTCACTGTCAGAGAAAAATAGTTAAATAACAGGTGGACCTTCTACAGATTTCTGTGGGACACTGCTGGTAACTCTTGTCAAGACAGACAGACAATAATCCCCTACATTTACTTGTGTCTTGTTGCTTAACTCACATTCTACACTTTAAATTATGTATGAATTAACATTTAATGCTATTAATATGTGAATTATGCCTTTATGTCAGATAGTTCTGAATGATTAGTAAGGTCAAGATAAGGAGTATTCACTGTCAGCCCTCTCATTAAGTATTGCTATTACCTCTTTAAAGAATTCAGTAAGATTTAAAAGCAATAGCAGCTCTCCCCTTCACAAGCCTGTAATATTTCATATCTAGCAGAAGTGAGTTGGGTCTTGGTTCACAGGTGACTTGCCCTCTGCTGCTTACTTGAAACAGTAAATGCTGACCTCCCAATACCTTGATCTTAACAAACGGCATACCATCCCAGAATCCTAACCTAGCCCTAAAGGATTCTCATTGCTAGATCAAGACTAATTTCACTGAATACTGTTTCAGTAAAAATATTTCACTGAAATCATTTTCAGCAAATCTCAAAACAAATTTAATTTTGCATGGAGGCAAACATCCCTCCACCCCTCTCATCTGGAGAACATCGCTGAAACTTAAATATTCCTATCTCAAGGTCACATAACAATGTCAGAAAGGAAATTCTTAAAAATCGCTGAAAGTGGTTTCAGTGAAAATTGTTTGCAAAACAGCATTCAGCGGAAGTGGTGTCGACAGAATGACAAGTTCCTAAACCTAAAACTTTCAGCCACTTCCTAACCCTAACCTCAAACCTTGCTCACTAACTGTAAAACGCTCTCTTACTGTGTAACTCTATATTCTCCAATGACTCCTTAAACCTAAATTAAATTAAAATTAAATGAATGAATGTCTAGTTTAAAAGTTCAGTAGTTACCTATTTAATTCTTGGAATGCCTTTCCAGCAATTTGACCTGCAGTCTTATCTCACTGATTCTCAAAAATTTTCAGACGTCACTGAATCAAGTATATTCATGTCCACAGTGTCAGTCAGAGCTGCTGTTGGCATTATCATTTGCATATTTCCGTTCAACAAGTGGCGGCTTCTCTTGACCCAGCTTATTTTTGTATGTTTACATTTTGACAAAATGCCCTTTTCTAAGACATTCTGTGAATTTATTAAAAGACTACAACTCTTCCTCTCATGTTAAGAAGTCACTCAAAGTGCAAGAGGCTTCAATTTTTTTATTTCACAACCATTTACCTTGACTCTGTGGCTGTTTTCTTAGGTGTGAGTGTTGCAACACATTATCTCTTTATTTATTATTGTTTTACTTATTTGAGTCACATTTTGTCTTACATGCATTCTTTTCCACATTCATTATTTTACAGATTTACTAGTAATCTCATTGCTTTGTACACAGTTGCAGCATCTCATACCACCATGCCTGTTTTTTCTTTAAAAGTGCCCTTGTGTATTAATGTATTATACCACAAACAATTCTATTTGGGATTAATGAATCACAGAACTCAACAAATTCACTACCTTTGCCTCTGCTCTCTAGAATAACATAAACATCTACAGTTTCTGTAGAATTTTGCTTTCTGGTAAAGTACAGATGGTGGCTAGATGACAAATATGTTCTAGGTTTACAATAGAGCTTGAACTTTTCTTTAACTGCTATTTCAGGTTTCTTCTACAACATTATGCAGGAATGTAGCACATTATACATTTTAATAAGAAAGAACTGAGGACTGTTGATAGCCTGTGGACTGTAGTTTTTCTGATTAATTTAATGAAATCGGAGAGATTAAAAGATATTTTGCAGCTCCAACATTACCGCAATTAGCACTTATCTAAAATAAAATTTATTTGGAATTGTACTTTAGACATTTTGTGATAATTGTTGATACAAAAAATATATTTTAATCCCTCTCTGGTTTGATTAAACCAATTAAAAGAATTGCATTGTGCAGGCTGTCAACATTCATCAACTCGTCATTTTAACAAAATGTCCTTCTCTAGGACATTCTGTGAATTTATTAAAAGCAGTACAACTCTTCCTTTCATGTTAAGAAGTCACTCAAAGTGCGAGAGGCTTGAATTTTTAATTTCACAACCATTTACCTTGACTCTGTGGTTGTTTTTTTTCATATCTGTTTCAGTATATCCTTATGTCTCTGTTTTTCTTAGGTATGAGTGTTGCAACACATTCTCTCTTTATTTATTATTGCTTTACTTGTTTGAGTCACATTTTGTCTTACATGCATTCTTTTCCTGATTAATTATTTTACAGATTTACTAGTAATTTCATTGCTTTGTACACAGTCGCAGCATTTCATAGCACCAGGCCTGTTTTCCTTTAAAAGTGCCCTTGTGTAATAATTTATTATACCACAAACAGTTCTAAAGCCATGGAACGCATCATCCTGGAGCTTATAAACAAAGACATAGGTAACCTCCAAACTCTGGACCCCACTCAGTTTGGGTTTGTAAAAGTCAGATCATGCCTCCTAAACCTGATTGACTTCTTCAAAGCAGTCCCCAGAGCCATAGACGAGGGTAAGGTGGTACACACAGCCTATCTTGACCTCACCAAGGCTTTCAACACCATCCCTCACTCTGGTATTATAGATAAACTCACTGGACTAGGCATAAATCCATATATCACAAGATGAGTAGCCAACTGTCTCTCTGACAGAACCCACACAGTGAAAGTAGCCGACTCCAAATCCAGCTTCAGACCAGTGACAAGCAGAGTACGACAGGGTTTGGTCCTGGGTCCTCTCCTGTTCGGTATCTACTTCTCTGAAGAACAGGCTAATACAGCTGGTCTCTGGCTAACGAAATTTGCAGATGACTACAAACTAGGAGCCATAATAGATTCACCTTGGTGCCAAAGTCATGGCCTAAAGCTCAATGCCAAGAAGTGCATTGTAATCCCCTTTGGATAAAACACCGTACCCATTAACTACCACATAGGCGGTAGCCTACTAAACACCATAACCCCAATAACTTGGAATATGGAGAATGGAGGCTTCTACAGGAAACTGTGTGTAACCAAGACATCAGATTAATGAAACCTGATAAGGGTGGGGGGCTTGTAGTTATGAATATTTCTGACTACAATAGTAAAATATTTGAGATGTATAGTGATATGTATGTTGAAGCATCATGTAATGAAGTGAACATCGTTTACAGAAACACTGATCTCACGGTGGAGGAGTTATTACTAAATGGGCAAATCAATTTAGAAATATATGAATTTTTGAAGTTTAAACACCGTAGAACACCCACAATTTGTGGGATCCCAAAGATACATAAATCCATTGCTGACCCACCCCTATGTCCAATAGTGGACGCTAAGGCCACAAAAACCTTTTGCTTAGTTAAATATATTGATAGTAAAGTGAAAGGCTTATTAAACAACAGGCAGTGGGTAATAAAGGATTCATGGGATTTCCTGGGTAAAATCAAACCCCAGATATATGACAACAATTTAATCATGGTCACTATAGACTTTGTGATCTTTTTTTCCATGATACCCCATGAATTGGGATTGGAGTGGTTTTATGTGCATTTATGTAACAATTCTGACTTGGGACATGGGTCAATATTGACCATAAGAACTTGCATGGAGCTGGTTTTAGAAAACAACTTTCTCAGTTTTAAATAGAAAGTAGCTAATCCAAAATGCTACACTGTCTTGAGATACCTATAAATCTTCACAACTGGTACCATAATACTTTCTATTTGGTTCTGTTGTTGCTGCTAAACCAAACTTCAGTCTGTTATACAGAACTTTCTCAGTTTTGAAGGCCATATTTTTAAACAGAGACAAGGTGTGGCCATAGGAGCATCTTGTGCTTCGTGCTTGCCAACATTGTGTTGGCACACTGGCAGGACCTGTTTATCATGAATTCTAACTTTAGGGGAATCCTGGGCACTGTATGGCCGCTACCTTGATGATATAGTTCTGTTTTGGAAAGGTGGGTTAGGTAACTTGGAAGAGTTTTTCTCATATATTAATGGGACTACTCATTTTTTTAAATTTACTATGATGAAGGAGAATCACATGTTGAACATTTTAGATATTACTATCAAAAAGGATTATAGTAGGAAAATGTTCACTTCACATTTTTTCAGAAAACCCACTTACTCCAACTCACTATTACACTTCCAAAGCTGGCACCCTGAACATAAGAAGAAAGTCTTAGTGAAGGGGCAATATGTCAGGGTTGCCAGAATGACATCTGAGGATGGGGACTTCAATAGGGAATGTGAGATACTCAAAGGCATGCTAGTTAGGAGGGGGTACCCCTTGGAATTTGTTAACCTAATAGAAAATTATGTCAAACATAAGAGAGAAACGGGTATAATTGTTAGGCTCCAGTCCAACTTGGGGTGGTTGATACGGTTTCCGACTGCAGAAATCATGACGGGTTCTCTAGGGCTCTCATTGTTCCCTTCAATTTAATTTTTTATGATATTCGGAATATTATTACAAAATTTTAGATGATGAGGTCAATAGGGTACTAGGTGAAAAACCTATTCTGGTTTACAAGAAAGATATGTCATTGAAAAGCCTGCTGGAATGTAAAAGGATGTCTCTCAGTGGAGGTGCGTGTTTTAAATATGGTAGATGTCCACAATGTCACCTCATGGTAGACAAGGACACTTTATATATCAAAAATTTTGGGACCAAAAAGAAATATTACTGTAACTCAAAACGAGCGGTGTATGTTGCCAAGTGTGATTCCTGCAAAGGTTTTTATGTTGGGAAAACTGAGGGCCCTAAAACAAAGGGTTTATGAACATTTATATGATATAAGGCAAAAGAAGAACAAAAATGGTTTGTTTAAACATATTGAAATGTTTCCCACACACAATTCTAAATTTTGTGCCATTGACCACATAGACCTTGGATTTCGGGGTGGGCCTGTGGATAATTATCTTGAATTCCTTGTGTTGAAATAGCAAATTAAATGAAATGCTAGTGTAAAACCTGGCCTTAATGACAGGGTCAGTATTATGGCATTGTTAAAACTAAAGTCTTTATATTTTATATGAATGTGTGAACTGGAATTGTATTAACATGGGTGGTTTTAATTGTATTTTATTTTTTGATATATGGTTATTTTTAAATGTCATTGGTTTGACAGGAAATTATGTAGTTTGGTTAATTGCTGGGGGAAGGTATTTAAACACATGGATGCATGGTGACTGTATTCTGCGGAAGTCAGATATCCTGACGAAAGTGCTTAATCTAATAAACAACTTGTTCTGTATTTTTGTCAGACTGTTGGCATTATTTTGCTGGATCCTTCTTCATTTGTTTGTTCCTGGTCTATTTGTTTGAAGTTCAATCATGCCTGTGTGTGTGTGTGTGTGTGTGTGTGTGTGTATGTATGTATGTATATATATATATATATATATATATATATATATATATATATATATATATATATATATATATAGATATGTATTTCAAAAATCAGCAGCTTACGCTTCTTGCTCAAGGTAGTATAGCTTCAGAATCTTCCAGCTTGGAAGTCCAGACCTCTTTGAAGTAGAAGTTGCAGAAACTGAAAGCGGAGACTTCTCTCTGGTCCTTGCCAGACATCCCCAATTGTGTCTGATGAGAAGACTATAGAACATCCATTTCCTACATCAACCTCCTTTATCACGATCCTCTTGGAGGCACATATATGACAGTCTGTTCGCACATCTATTGGAACTGAGCCAATGTACATTGAGGACAAGAAAGGGGAACCCTGGTTGGTGATTTCAGGAAGGCCTGGGGGGATTTTGCAGATTTTTGCCAAGGAAGAAGCCCCAGGTTCTTTAATAGAAGTTCTTCATGACTCGACACCTTTGTGGTTTGTTAGAGAAGATGTCCCTGTTAAGAAGAAGCAGAAAACCAGGCATATTGCTCTTATTACTAAAAACCTCCTGAAAGAGTGGTAAGACTTTACCCAAGGTCATTTAAAAGTCCTGATGGCTTTGACATCTCTTCAGGGGATGTCAATCCCTTCTCCTATTGGTCTTCGTTCTTCCACTGCTCTGAAAAGGACTAGGGAGACTTTATCTTCTGATGAAAATTTAGATTCTGGGGAGGTGTCTCTAGCTTTTATTCAGTTTTTGCAGTGGGTTCCGATGAAGACGACTCCTTTTCTCCTAATTTCCCAATGAAGGAACTTTTCATTGGGGATACTATCCTTAAAATTATGCAACATTTTAAGTGGGGAAGGTTCTCTGATGTCTGCCATGCAGAAGAATTATTATGATTTTCTTCTGATGGATTCCCCTAGACACTCTGAGGTGCCTCCTGTTCTTGAAGCCTTGTTAGACATTTTTAAGTCTGCTTCTCAAGCCCCTGAGTCTCATCCTCCTGCTCCTACAAAAAAAAAAAAAAACAGAGAGGTTTTATAAGGTCCCTGAATTTAGAAGTCTCTTTGTACGAATCCATTTTCAGATACCTCTGTCATTTCTGTCTCAGCTGACAAATCCACTAAGCTTATTGCTTTGTCTAAAGTCTTGCCAACAGATAAAGATAGCAGAGCAGCGGCTAGGTATGGAAAGATGGTGTATGTCTCTTTTACTTTGGCTTTTGGAGCTATCGACCATCAAACACATATGAGCAGGTATGTGCTTTCCCCTCTTTCCAAACTGGAGGAGGTCTTAGCTGATATGCTTGACTCTGACAACATGTCTTCAACTCTTTCTTTACTCATTTCTGCTTCTCAGGTAGCTAGACAATTGATTAAGTGTAGCTATGATGCTTTTTCAATGGTGGCTGCATTAAGGCCAGTTATTTGAAGATATTCCTGGCTTTGGCTTCAATCCCTCCCAGAGGATGTCAAGGCTAAATTGTTAAATTTGATTCTAGATACTCAAAATTTGTTTGGTACTGCAGCTGCAGACCTATTTGAGGTGTTACAAGACAAGGGAAAGGTTAAGAGAGATCTCAAGCAGATATTTCTTTATTCATTTCCTATGTAGCAGAGGAACTGTCCTTCTAAATCTGGCCCTTTTGTGCATAGGCATCAAAGGCAGCCCTAAAGGGTTAAAGGTCCTGTAAAAGGACTTTCCCTGAGAAGTCAAGTCTTGACTCTAGGGACATAAGTCTTCCTTTCCTGATAAATCTGCTTCCATGTGACTACTTTCCTTTTCCTCACGGTCAGATTCTCCACTCTCACACTGTCTCTGTCCTTTCCCATTTGGCAGGGAGTTACAACAGACAAATGGGTTCTGGCAGTAATTCTCAAGGGCTACAGAATGGCCTGGAAGTCACTTCTTTCCTTTTCGGGTACTCCTCAGCCTCCTCCTTGCCAGTTGCCTCAGTTTCCTCTGCTGATTCAAGGCCTTCTTTCTCAGGGTACTATTCAGCTAGTTCCTCCTTGCCAGAGGAGCACGGGTTTCTATTCTGGGATGTTCCAGTTCCCAGGTGGGAAGGCTCTTGGAGACCTATCTTATATATTTCCTTTCTCAACACTTTTCTGAAAATTCCCTCATTCAAAATGCTAACTCTTCAGACTTTATTTACAGTGGTCCTGCTTCCCTAAATTTGAAGGATGCTTAATTCCATATTCCTATTCATCCTGTCTTTGAAAAGGTTTTACAGTTCTCTGTATCATCCTCACATCATCAGTTCTGTGCTTTGCCATTTGGTCTTCTTCAGTCCAGAAGGTATCCACCAAATGTCTAGCTCCTGTCATAGTCCTTTCATGGCATTCAGATTTTTCCTTATCTGGGTGAACTGCTCATTCCATCTCCTATTTAGCAAGCTTTCCTGCAGAACCTGGAGTTCACAATGCTCCTCAGTTCCACTGTAGACATCAATTTAAATCTAAACAAGTCAGTGCTGATGCCTTTAAATGATCAAGCTTTCCTGGGATGCAGAATTCAAACTCTTACCTTGACAGCCTTTCTTTATACCTGTGAGGTCGTCTCCTTGATAGCTTTTTTTTACTACCTTCTTCCTCAGCAAGAGTTCCTAAGAGCCCCAGAGTTCATATGAGGAAGTTCCAGTGGAATCTGAAGGCAGTTTAGCTTCAACAGTGCCATTTTCTGAAAGTATGAATTCCTCTCTTGCCTTGTCTAAGGAAGGAATTTCTTTGCTGGATCAATCAGATATCTCCTGATCCAAGCTTTTCTTTTCTGGTTTCTCCTCCCACCAAGAGGTTGTATACAAATGTTTCAAACCTAGCCGGGGTGGCTTATCTCAATAACATCTGTGTCCAAGGAGTCTAGTTTTCTTTGGACATGACCGATTATATCGATGTGAAGGAAATGAAGGTTTTGATGTTGGCTCTTCAGACCCTCCACTATCTTTGATCTCTAGGTCCCCTCAGGGTCTTTACAAACAACACCACTGTCATGTGGTACATAACCAAGGAGGGGTACAAACTCTTGTGCCTTTGCAGACTAACCCCTATAGCATGGGACTTTGACATTCACTCCCATTATGTTTTCAGGCAGTCTATATCACCTCAAGGAAAGATCCTCATGAGTGGATGTTGCACAGAGAAGATTTCCTGGACATTGTTCATTGGTGAGGTACTCTTCAGGTAGATTTATTTGCCTCCCCACAGAACAGATAACTCAGCAAGTTCTGTTTCAGAGTGCCAAGTCCTCTGGCTTGGAAATTGGACACCACGTCTTTCTCTTGAACAGGGATGTTCCTGTATGTATTTCTCCCTCTTCCTTGTTGCCAAAGGTCCTTCACAAGATCATGTTGGACAGGACAAAAATCTTGTTGGTGACTCCCTTTTGACTCGGACAACACTGGTTTCCCCTTCTCTTGCATCTGGCCAGAGGCAATTATCACAAGTTACCCCACAGGATGGATGTCCCCACACAGGACAAGGGCTCTCTCATTCACCCTTATCTTCTTACCCTACAATTGAGACTCTGGCTGACAGGGTTTTAATTCCTTTTCGGCAGCATTTTGTTGAGGTTTTGGGTTTTACAGGAGGTAGGAAATACTACAATTAGAAAATCTTATGTAACTGTAACTAAGTGGAAGAGATTTTCTTCTTAGTGTCACAACAATGAACAGGACCCGCTCTCTTTTGGAATTCCATCATTTATTTCCTATATGTGTGAATTGCTCAGTTCTGGTCTGGCATATTCTTCTGTTAAAGCTCATTTGTTAGCCATCTCTGCCTGTCTGCCACCCGATCCACCACTTTCTTGTAGATTTGAGTTCTAACCGTTTCTGAAAGGCATCCTTCATATTAGAGCTCCAAGAAAGCCCATTCCTCCTTCTTGGGACATGAATTATGTTCTTGAAGAGCTGACCCAGCCACCTTTTGAACCAGCAGCTACTTTCACATTGAAATTATGCACCTGTAAAGTAGTCAGAAGAGACTCATATTAAGGCTGGTAAAGCACTATGATGCACTAGAGCTTCTTAACGTCCAAATAACCATCAGAAAGGTCCCGTACCATATATTACCTGACTATAGAACTCCCTCTATAACAAATTAAGGCCACAATGCCTATCTGCAGGAACTAGAGTCACTCTATTAAACCCAATACTATTTTCCAAAGTGATCTAAACCATCCAACTATAGACTGGGAAACATACACCACCACTAGTGAACAAGTGCAAAGGTTCCTGGACTTTGTCAATGCAAATGCCCTGGAACAATTGGAGTACTCACTAGGGGAATAACATCTTGGATTGTATTCTTACTAACACAGGGGCATCTTGGATTGTATTCTTACTAACACAGGGGCATGTTGAACCATCCCGTGCTTATCTTCATCACTTGTTAGGTCTGACCATAAGAAGTCTCCTTCGAAATAAAACTGAAACCAGAGATCCCTTCCACCCCAGGTACCTTTAAAAATTCTTTAAGACAGACCACCTTCTGTTAATGATACATTGGCAAGCTTCAAATCCTCACCAAACCAAGTTAACTTAACTGTATACATAGAAATGCACAGCACCACACTATACCAGTATGTAAACAGCTGCATAAATGCAGCTGTACCCCATAGGAACAAGTGCAGGGCAAACATCAGAAACAAACCCACATTGTGGAACCATAATGTCAACAAGCTTTATAATAAAAGGAAAATACTTTTGACCAAAAGTAAGGAGAGTAATTCCCAGAATGTTAGAGCCCTTGTAATTGAAATAAACAGCCCATGAGATTAATAAAATCCAACAAAGACAAGTTTGAGGCTTAAATAGCTACCCAAGCCAAAGGCAATCACAAGGCATTTTTTTAGTTCTGTTCATAATTTCAAAAGCGTAAGGTAACAATGCTCTGAACTGATTGTGAACAATATTACCTACACTTTGGATGAAGATTCAGCTGACTTACTGGCCAATAAATTTAAATCTAACTTTATTCCTCTCTCCCCTCCATCTGTCCCTCAAGATATACCTGAAACTGGCTCACCTTCAGTTATCACACAAGACCAAGTCCTAAAAGTGCTATCAAACCCTAAAAATACTGCATCAATGGGTCCTGACAGTATCCCAGGATTCCTCTTAAATAGCATGAAGCATGATTTAGCCACACCCCTAACAACACTGTTCAGTCCAGCCTTCATTAAGGTTTTATACCAAGTGAATGCAGACCAGCTACAATCATTCATTCCCCTGAATAAGGGAATAACCTACACAGACCCAGGCAATTACAGACCCATAAGTCTGACCAGCTTCATATGCAAAGCCATGGAAAGACTTAGCATGAAATGAATCAATCAGGACATAGGGAATTTCCAAACACTGGACCCGTTTCATTTTGGATTAGTCAAGGTTAGGTCATGCTTACTCATCCTGGTGGATTTTTTTGAAAAAGAAAGGTCACTGAGCCAATGGATGAAGGCAAAATGATACACACTCAACCTCAACCTGACCAAAGCTTTTGATACAATTACCACTCAAGCATAGTAGAAAAGCAAAATAAACTGGGAATAAACCCCTATGTCACTCAATGGATTGCCAATGGGCTCACAGATAATTAAAATAGGGAAAGTTACCTCTGCATAGAGAGCAGTCACCAGTGGAGTCCCCAAGGGTTCTGTGCTGGAACCTCTCCTGTTTAACCTATACTTTTCTGAAGTAAAAGCCAATACCAAAGGGCTTTGGCTGACTACGTTTGCAGATGACTGCAAGCTAGGAGCAGTCCTTGAATCCCCAAATGTCATTATTTATTTATTATTTTATTTATTGATAATAAGCCATATTGCTGGAAGGTTTATCTCCAATAAGTAAGTGGTGTGGAAAATCATGGTCTGAAATGAAATGCCAAAAATGTATTATTGCATCTTTTTGTAATTCCTCAACCTCAGGGAACTACCACATTGACAATACACCCCTAAGAGTTGACCTAGTTGTTTGAGATTTGGGAACTTTTGTGGACAGTGACCTAACTTTTGACCACAATGTGTCTATTGTTGTAAGAAAGTCCTTCTATATTACACAAGTTATAAACAAAAGGATTGTGTCTAGATCTAGGGATGTCATTGCCCTCCTTGACTCAGATCTCACGAGGCCAGTCATTGAATATAATGCCCCATTTGGCATGTATTTGTCCAGACACATGCAGCAACTGTTACACCCATAGAGATACCTTACTGAAAGGATACTAGGCCTGAACAACATGTCCTACATGGTCCGACTTAGAGCTCTGTCACTTTACTCAGTATCCTACAGACTGCTAAGAGGTGACCTGCGTCTGGTATACAAGGTGTCCTCTGACCCATTACTGATGCATACTCAGTGTAGGGATCTAAACCTCTTCTGCAACATCAACAGAATGGTTAGGAGGGACAGGTATATGTCACATAGAATACTGCTGCTGTGGAACAGACTCCCCATCCACATAAAACAAAGTCCATCCCTGTCCATTTTCAAATGCAACTTAGATGTATGGATAGGAAACAGAAAATTTACTCCAAGTCTGCCCCTGTACTACTGATGGACAGATGCAGCTCCTAAATGCTTTATCTCAGGCAAGGGGCCCCTCAAGTTATCTATGGTATGATCCCATTTATTCTCATTAGTTTTAATATTTTAATATATTATTATATATAATTATCGACCCATGAGATGAGCAAGGCCAATCTATAACCAAATGGAATAGGTTATTTTGAGCACAAAAAGGAAAAATGGCTAGGCTTAAAATGGCCTGCAAGGCAGCTAGCCTAGTACTTATATATGAATGTAGAAACCTGTCCATTTAGTGGCTCTAATTTCTGACAAGAGTCTCCGAACTTCAGAATCTTATGGCCGTTCCTCCTTTTCTAGTTTTCCATAGAGACTGCTTAGAACCAGCAACTATGCTATTGGCAGTTGTGTCTTATGAAGCTGTTTTTAACAGTGTCAGTGATATCTCCATTCTGGAAGCTGTTACTTGGTTTTATGTGCATACTTTTACTAAGCACTACAAGTTGGATGTGTTTTCAAGGGTCAGAGCAGTGCAGGCTTTTCTAGGTCTGTCCTCCATGTTTTCTTGGAGGATTCCTCAGTTTCTTTTTGCTTCTCCCATTCTTTCAGTACTCTCCGTATAGTAAGGAATACTGCAACAATGATCGAGTGCCATAGTACAGTTGTGTAAAAACTTACCACGACAGTAGATGTCCTACTTATCACTGCAACAATGATCGAGTGCCATAGTACAGTTGTGTAAAACTTACCACGACAGTAGATGTCCTACTTATCACTGCAACAATGATCGAAAGTGCCATAGTACAGTTGTGTAAAAACTTACCACGACAGTAGATGTCCTACTTATCACTGCAACAATGATCGAGTGCCATAGTACAGTTGTGTAAAAACTTACCACGACAGTAGATGTCCTACTTATCACTGCAACAATGATCGAGTGCCATAGTACAGTTGTGTAAAAACTTACTATGACAGTAGATGTCCTACTTATCACTGCAACAATGATCGAGTGCCATAGTACAGTTGTGTAAAAACTTACTATGACAGTAGATGTCCTACTTATCACTGCAACAATGATCGAGTGCCATAGTACAGTTGTGTAAAAACTTACTATGACAGTAGATGTCCTACTTATCACTGCAACAATGATCGAGTGCCATAGTACAGTTGTGTAAAAACTTACCACGACAGTAGATGTCCTACTTATCACTGCAACAGTGATTGAGTGCCATAGTACAGTTGTGTAAAAACTTACCACGACAGTAGATGTCCTACTTATCACTGCAACAATGATCGAGTGCCATAGTACAGTTGTGTAAAAACTTACCACGACAGTAGATGTCCTACTTATCACTGCAACAATGATCGAGTGCCATAGTACAGTTGTGTAAAAACTTACCACGACAGTAGATGTCCTACTTATCACTGCAACAATGATCGAGTGCCATAGTACAGTTGTGTAAAAACTTACCATGACAGTAGATGTCCTACTTATCACTGCAACAATGATCGAGTGCCATAGTACAGTTGTGTAAGAACTTACCACGACAGTAGATGTCCTACTTATCACTGCAACAATGATCGAGTGCCATAGTACAGTTGTGTAAAAACTTACCACGACAGTAGATGTCCTACTTATCACTGTTGCAGTGATTGAGTGTCATGTACAGTTGTGTAAGAACTTACCACGACAGTAGATGTCCTACTTATCACTGTTGCAGTGATTGAGTGTCATGTACAGTTGTGCAAGAACTTACCATGACAGTAGGTGTCCTACTTATCACTGCAACAGTGATTGAGTGTCATGTACAGTTGTGTAAGAACTTACCATGACAGTAGATGCCCTACTTATCACTGCAACAGTGATTGAGTGTCACAGTACAGTTGTGTAAGAACTTACCACGACAGTAGATGTCCTACTTATCACTGCAATAGTGATTGAGTGTCATAGTACAGTTGTGTAAGAACTTACCACAACAGTAGATGTCCTACGTATCACTGCAACAGTGATTGAGTGTCATACTACAGTTGTGTAAGAACTTACCACAACAGTAGATGCCCTACTTATCACTGCAACAGTGATTGAGTGTCATGTACAGTTGTGTAAGAACTTACCACGACAGTAAATGCCCTACTTATCACTGTTGCAGTGATCGAGTGTTCATGTACAGTTGTGTAAGAACTTACCACAACAGTAGATGTCCTACTTATCACTGTTGCAATGATTGAGTTTCTTGTACAGTTGTGTAAGAACTTACCACAACAGCAGATGTCCTACTTATCACTGCAACAGTGATTGAGTATCCTGTACAGTTGTGTAAGAACTTACCACGACAGTAGATGTCCTACTTATCACTGTGGTAGTGATTGAGTGTCATAGTACAGTTGTGTAAGAACTTACCACGACAGTAGATGTCCTACTTATCACTGTTACAGTGATTGAGCATCATGTACAGTTGTATAAGAACTTACCACAACAGTAGATGTCCTACTTATCACTGCAACAGTGATTGAGTGTCATACTACAGTTGTGTAAGAACTTACCATGACAGTAGATGTCCTACTTATCACTGTTGCAGTGACTGAGTGTCATGTACAGTTGTGTAAGAACTTACCATGACAGTAGATGTCCTACTTATCACTGTTGCAGTGATTGAGTGTCATGTACAGTTGTGCAAGAACTTACCATGACAGTAGATGCCCTACTTATCACTGTTGCAGTGACTGAGTGTCATGTACAGTTGTGTAAGAACTTACCGCGACAGATGCCCTACTTATCACTGTTGCAGTGATTGAGTGTCATGTACAGCTGTGTAAGAATTTACCGCGACAGTAGATGTCCTACTTATCACTGCAACAGTGATTGAGTGTCATGTACAGTTGTGTAAGAACTTACGACAGTAGATGTCCTACTTATCACTGTTGCAGTGATTGAGTGTCATGTACAGTTGTGTAAGAACTTACCACGACAGTAGATGTCCTACTTATCACTGTTGCAGTGATTGAGTGTCATGGACAGTTGTGTAAGAACTTACCATGACAGTAGATGTCCTACTTATCACTGTTGCAGTGATTGAATGTCATGTACAGTTGTGTAAGAACTTACCACGACAGTAGATGTCCTACTTATCACTGCAACAGTGATTGAGTGTCATGTACAGTTGTGTAAGAACTTACCATGCCAGTAAATGTCCTGCTTATCACTGCAACAGTGATTGAGTGTCATGTACAGTTGTGTAAGAACTTACCATGACAGTAGATGTCCTACTTATCACTGTTGAAGTGATTGAGTGTCATGTACAGCTGTGTAAGAACTTACCACGGCAGTAGATGTCCTACTAATCACTGTTGCAGTGATTGAGTGTCATGTACAGCTGTGTAAGAACTTACCATGACAGTAGATGTCCTACTTATCACTGTTGCAGTGATCGAGTGCCATAGTACAGTTGTGTAAAAACTTACCACGACAGTAGATGTCCTACTTATCACTGCAACAGTGATTGAGTGCCATAGTACAGTTGTGTAAAAACTTACCACGACAGTAGATGTCCTACTTATCACTGCAACAATGATCGAGTGCCATAGTACAGTTGTGTAAAAACTTACCACGACAGTAGATGTCCTACTTATCACTGCAACAATGATCGAGTGCCATAGTACAGTTGTGTAAAAACTTACCACGACAGTAGATGTCCTACTTATCACTGCAACAATGATCGAGTGCCATAGTACAGTTGTGTAAAAACTTACCATGACAGTAGATGTCCTACTTATCACTGCAACAATGATCGAGTGCCATAGTACAGTTGTGTAAGAACTTACCACGACAGTAGATGTCCTACTTATCACTGCAACAATGATCGAGTGCCATAGTACAGTTGTGTAAAAACTTACCACGACAGTAGATGTCCTACTTATCACTGTTGCAGTGATTGAGTGTCATGTACAGTTGTGTAAGAACTTACCACGACAGTAGATGTCCTACTTATCACTGTTGCAGTGATTGAGTGTCATGTACAGTTGTGCAAGAACTTACCATGACAGTAGGTGTCCTACTTATCACTGCAACAGTGATTGAGTGTCATGTACAGTTGTGTAAGAACTTACCATGACAGTAGATGCCCTACTTATCACTGCAACAGTGATTGAGTGTCACAGTACAGTTGTGTAAGAACTTACCACGACAGTAGATGTCCTACTTATCACTGCAATAGTGATTGAGTGTCATAGTACAGTTGTGTAAGAACTTACCACAACAGTAGATGTCCTACGTATCACTGCAACAGTGATTGAGTGTCATACTACAGTTGTGTAAGAACTTACCACAACAGTAGATGCCCTACTTATCACTGCAACAGTGATTGAGTGTCATGTACAGTTGTGTAAGAACTTACCACGACAGTAAATGCCCTACTTATCACTGTTGCAGTGATCGAGTGTTCATGTACAGTTGTGTAAGAACTTACCACAACAGTAGATGTCCTACTTATCACTGTTGCAATGATTGAGTTTCTTGTACAGTTGTGTAAGAACTTACCACAACAGCAGATGTCCTACTTATCACTGCAACAGTGATTGAGTATCCTGTACAGTTGTGTAAGAACTTACCACGACAGTAGATGTCCTACTTATCACTGTGGTAGTGATTGAGTGTCATAGTACAGTTGTGTAAGAACTTACCACGACAGTAGATGTCCTACTTATCACTGTTACAGTGATTGAGCATCATGTACAGTTGTATAAGAACTTACCACAACAGTAGATGTCCTACTTATCACTGCAACAGTGATTGAGTGTCATACTACAGTTGTGTAAGAACTTACCATGACAGTAGATGTCCTACTTATCACTGTTGCAGTGACTGAGTGTCATGTACAGTTGTGTAAGAACTTACCATGACAGTAGATGTCCTACTTATCACTGTTGCAGTGATTGAGTGTCATGTACAGTTGTGCAAGAACTTACCATGACAGTAGATGCCCTACTTATCACTGTTGCAGTGACTGAGTGTCATGTACAGTTGTGTAAGAACTTACCGCGACAGATGCCCTACTTATCACTGTTGCAGTGATTGAGTGTCATGTACAGCTGTGTAAGAATTTACCGCGACAGTAGATGTCCTACTTATCACTGCAACAGTGATTGAGTGTCATGTACAGTTGTGTAAGAACTTACGACAGTAGATGTCCTACTTATCACTGTTGCAGTGATTGAGTGTCATGTACAGTTGTGTAAGAACTTACCACGACAGTAGATGTCCTACTTATCACTGTTGCAGTGATTGAGTGTCATGGACAGTTGTGTAAGAACTTACCATGACAGTAGATGTCCTACTTATCACTGTTGCAGTGATTGAATGTCATGTACAGTTGTGTAAGAACTTACCACGACAGTAGATGTCCTACTTATCACTGCAACAGTGATTGAGTGTCATGTACAGTTGTGTAAGAACTTACCATGCCAGTAAATGTCCTGCTTATCACTGCAACAGTGATTGAGTGTCATGTACAGTTGTGTAAGAACTTACCATGACAGTAGATGTCCTACTTATCACTGTTGAAGTGATTGAGTGTCATGTACAGCTGTGTAAGAACTTACCACGGCAGTAGATGTCCTACTAATCACTGTTGCAGTGATTGAGTGTCATGTACAGCTGTGTAAGAACTTACCATGACAGTAGATGTCCTACTTATCACTGTTGCAGTAGTTGAGTGTCATGTACAGTTGTGTAAGAACTTACCACAACAGTAGATGCCCTACTTATCACTGCAATAGTGATTGAGTGTCATGTACAGTTGTGCAAGAACTTACCACGATAGTAGATGCCCTACTTATCACTGTTGCAGTGATCGAGTGTCATGTACAGTTGTGTAAGAACTTACCATGGCAGTAGATGTCCTACTTATCACTGTTGCAGTGGTTGAGTATCATGTACAGTTGTGTAAGAACTTACCACAACAGTAGATGCCCTACTTATCACTGTTGCAGTGGTTGAGTGTCATGTACAGTTGTGTAAGAACTTACCACAACAGTAGATGCCCTACTTATCACTGCAATAGTGATTGAGTGTCATGTACAGTTGTGTAAGAACTTACCACAACAGTAGATGCCCAACTTATCACTGTTGCAGTGGTTGAGTGTCATGTACAGTTGTGTAAGAACTTACCATGACAGTAGATGCCCTACTTATCACTGCAATATTGATTGAGTGTCATGTACAGTTGTGTAAGAACTTACCGCGACAGTAGATGCCCTACTTATCACTGTTGCAGTGACTGAGTGTCATGGACAGTTGTGTAAGAACTTACCACAACAGTAGATGCCCTACTTATCACTGCAATAGTGATTGAGTGTCATGTACAGTTGTGTAAGAACTTACCATGACAGTAGATGTCCTACTTATCACTGTTGCAGTGGTTGAGTGTCATGTACAGTTGTGCAAGAACTTACCATGACAGTAGATGCCCTACTTATCACTGTTGCAGTGTTCCTTCCCTCCCTCCTTCCCCCATTGGGTTTACTCTTTTATCTTCTGGCTAAGAGGACTTTGTTTCTTTTCCTTTCATTATTCTGGCTGTATGTGTAGCACACCCTTTTATTCACACTCTGCTGCATCTGCTTCTGTTCTTCTGGGGCAGTTCAGTTCTGAGGGTTTTGCACTTGTACATCACTTTTGTACCTTACTCTTTGCAGGTAGGACATACATCTAATGTACAGTGTATGGAACGGCCAGTGCTTTTGTATACTGGTTGGACGTAAGGCTACCCTTGACAGGATTTCCCTATAGTAAGGACTACTGCAACAATGGTAGGTAGGACAACTACTGTTATGGTAAGTTCTTACAGAACTGTACTTTATAAGCTTGTAAATGAATGGAATTTATTGTCTTGGTTTAACATTACTGTATTAACTCAGTTTCATATATTTTTCATTATGACACATTAATTAGATATGGTGCAGTTCTCGCTTATACATATTCTTACTAGTTTTTGCTTTATGTATATTTCTGACATTTACTGTTAAATGTACAATCACATGACTGTTGGATGTTTTTTAAAATCATTTGGGGGAGCATTTCTTTCTTCAGAGCTTGCAAGGCCATTGCTCTAGTTAAACTGTTTTTGTAAGGTCTGTCAACTGGTTTATTTAAAGTATTTGCTTTTCATTCCAGTGCTGGCACATTTTTTGCTTTGTGTAATTTTAAAGAATTCCACAAGGTGGCAGTATGAACATATGATTTTGATAGTGTGGTCATTTCTAAAGAGGACTGTAACTGAAGATTGTCTTCTCAAGGAAAACTGAGCATTTGTAAAATGCAGAAAAAATATTTTTAATTAGGTCACTAGAGTGTACACACATGAATGCTTCATGTTTCCTGCATGAACTTTGTGAACACTTCCATTATGTGTTCACTGCAAACTTATAAAACCCAGGACTCCATTGAAAACGGGCTCTTCTTGGCCCAATGGACTATCCCGGTAAACAAACTGTAAAATAAATAAATATTACTGACATATACAATGCATGCACGGATACATACATCAATTCTCTACTTGTCCTGCTGATACTTGCAGTACTAGCTTCCCATACATGTCAAACAGAGCACCTCACTGGCCCTCTTCAACAGAAATCTTGATGAATGGATGGGAAATAGAAAGTTCACCCCGGGGACCACTCCAGTGGCTCTACTTGATAGAGGCACTGGGAACTAAGGTCGGGTGGCATGATGCCAGGGTAATCCTATAGGCTAGGCTTGTAAAGGCTCCAGAGCCATTAGCCTAGTACACACCTATGAACCTATGACCCTATACAAAAAAAATGCTAGAATTCTTCCTCTCCAGCAACAAGCTTCAGCTCGTCCTGGAGGAACCCCAGGCATTCCTAAGCAATGTCCTCAGTGTGTTAGGTCTGGTATACCTGCTATGGGAGGTGAAGCATCAACAGGTGCCTACACCATCTCAGCTAATTGCTGCCATCCCACAGGAGCAGTAGATCTGTTCTAAAATCCTCCATCATAGTACTCCATCACTGAAACTCATATAGTTCAGGTCTGTCGCTTGTACCAGAAATGCCTTCCTTTTAGTCACTATTCAGTGATCCTGACCAAAGGTAAGGGTGGCAGTAACTTACTGGTAAACATAGAGCTTGTCTGTGACTCGATTCTTGCTTCACAGTCAAGTTCTGTATAGCATGCAGTAGTGCTGCTGTTAGACCCACCTGATAGTCAGTCTTCCAATCTCCACTACCATCACTAGTGAATGAAACAATAACATACATAAAATCCTTCACCTGAGGTAACTGTTCCTCCTCAACTACAGAGGGCACTGTGCTCTTTCCTGATAAAGGATCACAACCTCATCTTTCATAATAGCCACTTCATGATCATCTCATCAGTTGTGAACTGGTCCATTGTTTGCTGGGGATCACAATCACTAGGATTAAGTGGACAACACAACATCTTTTGCAAGCAACAAAGATGCAGCTGTCACAATTATACCTCTCAACTTCTTAGAACAAGAAATCTGGACAAAGCATAAAATAATGGGGGGACAAATGGACCAAAAATAGGGACAGATTTTAAATATTGCTCATAAAAGCTTAGAAACTTGCTAGAATAATAGGATTTGTATTAGCATGCGTTTTCTGAAGGAAATGAAGTCTGAAACGTGAATGTATGTCATTATTTAGTGGCCTTACTCCTTAGTGATTTGCCAGAAAGCCACAAATATTATGAGGAACAGACCAAAAATATGAGGCAAAAATCTGGACATTCTGCAAAACTCTGTACAGTTGAAATGTATGGCTCACAATCATAAAGTTCTGTCTAGACTTTACTGCCAGCTTGATAGCCTGTCCATTAAAATCATAGATCCATAGGTGATTATCATTTATAACCTAACCACTGCAATTTCAGTATTTGCTACCCCCTTTCCATAAGGGAATGTGAGCAAAACATGGGGTGTATGTACAGTCACCCTGTGTTCAAAAAGGATTAAAGAGCTGCTTTTTTAATATGAAGGGGAAAGTCTGTTTCAGAGGAGAGCAATTCATTCGGCGATGTATCTCTCCTGCTAAGGGATTCTGTATATGTTGCAGTGGCTGTAAAAGTCTGTAGTATGGGTACAAACTGATAGGAGTTCACACAGAGCAAGGGTCATTTTAGGCCTTGTATGGTAGGCAGAGATTACCTCATAGTAGTCCGTATGAGACAAAGGAGACAGAATTTTAAGGTTCTCTTTGTAGACTATGAAACTGAGGCCTTTAATTTTCTTCATTTTTCAAGTTGGATCATGTGCTAGTACATGCATATGACAAAGAGAGCATTATATTCTGTTATGGGCAAAATAATGGAGGAGTCCTGAGGGATAATAACATCCTTGGACCCGGAAGGTGTAACCATGGTAATCAGCTAGGTGAGAGAGGATGATTTTCTCATGACAGAGATGTATGGTTATAGAATGAGAGTTGATTGTCTACAAGACTGCCCAGGTACTTATTGATTGTATCAAACTGAGAGGGATTGTTTATGTAGTTGATACATAGGTGCTTGTGTTTTCCAAAGGGCATGATATGCACCTTTTAGCACTGAACCCTAGACCACAGTACTGGTAAGATTAGTTGATATGTATTTAGTTCCGCTTGTAGAATTAGGGAGTCCTCCACAGAGCTGAAGATAACTCCAAGTTTGTAGTCTTCTAAATACTTGGTCAGCCAAAGGCTCTTGATAACAGCTTTGACATCAGAAAAGTAAATAACAAATAGGAACAGCTGAAGCAGAAAGTCCTGAGACCCCACAAATAATGAGCCTGTTACAGGGAAATGTGCACCCAATCCTGATTTGATGGGATTCATTTGTGAGCCTGTTAGCTATCCAGTGGATTACTTAAGGGATTATATTTACTTTGATTACTTATTTAAAAACCTTGATTGTAGAATGGCATTGAAAATTGCCAGGTCAGGGTTTGCTGTGTGTAACAATTTGTCCTCATCCAACATCTCAGTGACTTTTTCAAGTATGTTTGCCAGGTTAAGGAGGCAGGACCTTTCCTTCACAAGCCCAAATTAGTTCAGGTCAAGGAACTGTAAGATGTCAGTAGGTGTTGTTTTTGAATTCCATACTAATGCATTCCATTACCTTACAAGTAAGGCTGGTAAGACATACTAATCTATAGTTGCAAGGATGAGTGGTGGGATCTGCGTTATGGAGGGAGGAGGACCATAGCTGATCTCCATGCCTTTAGCACAAAAACAGTGGAGAGGCTGATGTTGGACAGATTAATTTGTGGGTTGATAAGATGGTGCTTCATATTGACAGGGAGGCACCCTAGCGCATTCTCTGGACTAATAGGGCTTATGGTTTTTGCTTCAGAGAATACCTTTAGAACCTGCTGAAATATGATGTTTGTGAGTTGCAGATGTGATGTCATGCAGGGGAAGCTGGGAAAAAGTGTGCACTACATTTATCTGCCAGTATATTGGCTATGTTCTCAGGGGCTGAGTGGGTGTTATTGTTATATATCAACTCAGTGTAGTGCTGGGAATTGTTCTTAAGGCTTCTAACATTCTTGAAAAAGAGCTTATATTGTCTTTGACAGATGTGGCATTTTTTAGTTTATTTCCTATTTAGCTTTGGTTGATTTGCTTTTGTTCCTAAGTTCTTTATTTAACTTCTTGTTTTCAGTTTTGGAGTGTGAGTTTTTCAGTTTATTTCTAAGGATGAGGATTTTTTTCCTTAGGATTATAGGCTGTTACTAGGCTAACAGCCTTAGATTCTTTTTAAGCTTAGCCGTTCATACTGCAATTTTCCCATGTATCATTGCCAATGGACTAGAACAGCTTTGGTATATGCCTGTGCCTTAGGACATCTACAAGCCTTTGTTATATAGCTTTTTTATTTATAGGTTCATAGGTTCATAGGTTCATACTAGGCTATCTGCCCTAGGGCATTTATAAGCCTAGCCAGAGTTGTGTGGCTTTCACCACCCCTTAGGTTGAAGAATACTATACCCATTAGTTTGCCGTGCCTCTGTCCAGCAGTGATACAGAGATGATCCCCGGGGTAAACCTACGATCTCCCATCCACTGGTCAAGATTCCTCTTGAACAGAGCCAGCGAGGTGCTCTGTCTCACATGGACCAGGATTCTGTTCCACAGCATAGGGAGTCTCTGGGTAATGAATCTGTCCCTCCATTATACCGGGTTTCTACCATAAAGGTTTGCTTCTAAAGTTGCTGCTGTATTTATGTTGGATTAGGACCATTGTCTTCATGCACACATTCAGCTAAGAATTGAAACTCTCTGGAAATGCAACAGTTTTAACTACTTGTGGGAATGTGCTTAGTTTTCTTTAGATCACCAACTAGCTGGTGTGTTTGCCTTAGAGAAACCCCTAAAGATAGTAGGGTTTGTGGGCATTTTGTGTTAGGCCCAGGGGCGGCTCGTGGCATCGGACTGCTGGACTGCAGCCCCCTTATCTAATTTCAAAGAAAATGTAAAAAAAAAAAAAAGTACCTTTTTTGTGTGACAGACTTAGCAGATGTGTTTTTTTGGTTAAATGGATCTCTCCGAGTCCGCGACTCGCAAGTACGCGCATGTGCACTTTAACCGCCTCAGGTTGTGGCGGTTTTAAATAGATTTTTTTTTGTTTTTATTTGCAGCCCGGGGGAGTAATTAAGGCATCATTGTGATGCCCAGAAGTCTATGCGGTTCCAAACTGCATAGAATTGGAAGGGGCTTGGACTGCGACGTCCGCAGGCATGTCATGACGTGCTTGCTGGGCTAAATGCTGCTGATTGGTTGTCGCTCTCTTCCCAGGCTTTATGTGCTGGGAAAAGAGCAAGAATCAAACAGATAGTCAGTTAGCTTGTGACTGTGTATCGATTCGTGACTGTGTGACAGACGCATGGGATTCCGGGAAGGAACGATTATTGTTTTAATTAATAATTGCCATTGTGGATTTTAATTTTTTTGGGAGCTATATATTTCTTCAGCTGTGCTGAAGCAGTGAAGCCTGAAGGAAGAACAAGAAGAAGAACTGAAGAAAGAAGAAGAAAGAAGTTAGAAGAAGAAAGAAAATAAGTGAGAAGAACAGAGTGAAGGTGCAGAACTAAAGTAAGTAATTATGCTCTTTATTATGTTCCTTTGAGAGAAGGAATCCCAAATATAGATTCTATCTTCCTGGAGAAATTGTCATTTAAATTTTAATTCACCCTGACTGGTGCAATGTATTGCAATTGTGGAAAGGCTGAAAAATGGCATTTAAGATAAAGGTGTGGTGTGGATATATGAAACTATTCCTCACTGAAAGTGACTGAACTGCATGTGCATGCTGATGAGGAGCACACGTCTTACTCTTTTCTGCATCTTAGAGTAGCTAGTGAGCTGCTGGGATGTGGTGGGCTTTCATTTTCTGTATTAGATTTTGTATAGGAAAAAGTGGAATGTATTAAAATAAACTTTATAGAGGTAAGAATTACAGATAGAGCTAGTACTCAGTAAATGAAATGTGTGGGAGTGTGGACATCCCAATAACATGCATTGTGCAGCCTATGTATACCAAGGAGTCAGGACACATGCTACAGTAGTAGTGTATTTGTATATACATATAGATAGATATGCATATACACGGGTCTTGGTGAATTACATTACAGTATACATTTTTAGATAATGGCAGAAGCTATGTCCTATTTGAAATATGAGATTCGGCATAAAGCATGGAAAAAAGAAGAAATGGAGAAAAAGGAAAACCTCTCATTCAGTCACATACAGACTGCATTTCTTTTTAAGGTTCTGGTGGTACTGCATATCCTGCATTTTAAAAATGATTTACACTTGGAGTGGTAACTTCTGTCTACTTTGTGAATCCTTAACTGTCTCATGGAATGGCGCCTCTAGCCTTTTAGTGCAGCTTAACATAATGGCTGTAAGCCACTAGCAACAAGCACAAATCTACTTTGAAGAGGTGTGTGTTTTTATAAAGTGGGTAACTATTACCCTCACTGTATATCTTTTTTGAATAAAACCACCAAAAAATGTTCCTTCTTGCTTGTTGTGGCTTTGTGATATTTCATTTTATTTGTAATGACATTAAAAGATGTGAAGTGCTGGCAGGGTTTGCGCACTGTGCTTCCAAGCTGTAAGCGACATAATAAAGCACTACATTTTAATGCTACAGTTGTGTGATGGGGTGCTTCCTGCGCTCCTTGGATGGATTGGGTGGATTCATCTGGACAGTATGCTGCTGTGAACTGTCAAAAACATTTACCTAATAAAGATATAGATGCAAAATATGACTAACAATGAACTCTAATAAGGTAGAATAACACCAAACTAAACAACAAGATGGCATAAGGCATTTCTGGTCCAAAAATAAGAATAACTAAAATAGCAAACCAAATCATCCCTTAATTCGATAAGCAATATTATTATGCTAGTAAGCAACTGCCCTGCCCAGTACACTTAGATGGTAAGACTCTCCAACACCCAACTGTCCATTGCTGAGAGAATGGATGGATGGTTCCATCCCAAGCTTCAGGGTGCCTACCTTGGATAAGGAATAAATGGGATTTGCTATTGCCACTACAGAAGGAATGAATGAGTTGTTTGGGTGTCCAGAGTTTCGCTGAATACCCAGATTTCTGGTGTGTTCCTCATAAAATTTGTGGTTTCCTGGCAAATCAATACAGCTGAAGCTACTAAATAATGATATACATTTGAGTTTCAGACTTCATATCCTTCAGAAAATGCATGACAATATAAATCCTGTTGTTCTGGTAACTTTCTAAGTTGATAAGAGCATTGTTTAAAATCTGTCACTATTTTTGGGCCTTTCTTCCCCCATTTCTTTAGGCTTTGTCCAGATTTCTTGCTCCAACAGGTTGAGAGGTATGGGTTTCCAAAGGAATTATGCTGTGGGCAAAAGAAAATGTTAAGCATTTGAAATGTTGGCACCCACTAGATCAAGTTCCAAAACACAGAGACTCAGTGGCAAAAAACAAATGACTTGTGTGTATATCTAAAAAATGTATACACACACACACACACACACACACATATATATATATATATATATATATATATATATATATATATGTGTGTGTGTGTGTGTGTGTGTGTGTGTGGATGGAATAGTGCCTTTTCCTCAAGATATGGTGATCTTAGAGTTATTATATATAAGTTCGGGGAGGGGGGAAGACTCCTGCAAAAAAGACGTATAAAGGAAAAGAATGATGTTTGGGATTTACTCTTTTCCTGCATGCCCAATCTTTTTTTTTTTCATTGTGTCGACACTCAACATTCCACGTACCATCATTTCATTATGGAGCCCAAAAATACTGTATTTCTGAATGGACTTCTTCCTGTGAATAACTTATGTTTACTCTAGAATCTGTGGCTTTCTCTTTGGGTTAAGGGCTGATAATCAGCTTCCTTTTGTGTGGTCCTATTTGATACAGGTCACCAGAATGCCTTTTGCAATGCACAGCACCAAAATGAAGTCCATGTCTATTTTCAGAATGCTAGACCTTCTAGGTCAAGCAGTATATAAATCATTGTCAATACAGAGAAGCTTGTTAAATGTAATGTGTTACATTCTGCACCTTTACTTCTTCTACCACAACATGATATTTATGCAGAATTATAGACAAGATCAGCAGAACCCTTTCCATGTTGCTGTGCTGTGTTTTCTATTTTAAGCATTTCTTTTTTTTTCATGAAAGTTTTGCCCTTTCTAATGTCTGGTTGCATTTTAACCTCTCCCTGATAATTGCAGGAATTTTTATATCAAATGAGGAGGAAGGATACATATATTGGTAACTCATGCACACAAATGACTGTGTGTGTGTGTGTGTGTGTGTGTGTGTGTGTGTGTGTGTGTGTGTGTGTGTGTGTGTGTGTGTGTGTGTGTGTGTGTGTGTGTGTGTGTATATGTGTGTGTGTGTGTGTGTGTGTCTGTGTGTTGAGGCAGGGATTATCAGCAATAATTATCAGTATCTATTTGTCTATGAATGCCTAAAGGACTAAATCAAAATAACTGCATGCTTTTATCTGGGTTGATGTAGACTTTAGTAAACTGCTAACAGGGTAACGTGAAGTTTTCTGCTTACTGCAATTTTAAGAATGCGACTGCCATGGTCATTTATGTACTTGTCATTTTTCAGGTTATGTATTTATGTGAAAAATATGTAGACATATCACCTTTTGAAATCACACTTGGTAGATTTTATATGCAACTTTAACAAGTGGGATGCCATTAAATATATTACATGTATTACAATATTTGAATGTAATGTTCCTTTGCCTAAAATCTCCCACAACCCCCACTCTAATATCACCCGCCCCATCCAACCACTACCTTTCCTTCCACTCCACTAACTACCTTGATTATACCAAGCTCAGATGCTCATAAGCCTACTACTTATTATACAACAGGAACTTCTTATTGTAACATTTGTTAATGTCTGTTATGCACTTCACAGATAAAGATTCTGGTTGTCTACTGATGTACTATGTTCTTCATCTGTAAATATGTTGCAAGTAATTGCTATGTAAATTGTTAATCGCTATGTAATCCAATGTAACTACTGTCTGTTTATTTTAACTGTGGAGCTTTTCTCCCCGGGCCTCCGCTGAAAATGGATCTACGTCCAGTAGGACACTCCCGGTCAACAAATTTAAATAAATAAATAAAATGTATCACTAAAGCAAACACATTAAGACCCGAAGTATCATGGTCCTCCTGTTTTTTTTCCCTAAAAATCTGGACTGAGGAAGACAATAAAAAGCTGGCATTGTAGCTAATTCTAGTAGTGAGAGTAAAAAAGCTGCAAATGATCTACATTCTGCAGACATGATTTTGAATCTCAAAACTACAGTTTCCATAATGTATGACTCTTAAAACTTCACATACCAAACCAATATTTGCAAATTGCTTCTTAAAACAGACACGTCAAACCCACTCACTGAAGACAAACAAATTAGTATTTTAATAATTCTGAAAACAATTAATAACATATACATCGCTGGCGCAAATTGTTTTCCTTAGGTACGTCAGTTTAATTATCTGAAATCATTAAATGTGTAATTATGTTTATCTTAGAATTTTGGCAATCTCTGAACAAGCTGTGCTGAAACAAAAGACAGAGGAAACAAAAGTAATTATGGGCTTATTATGTTTGAAGAAGGTATCCGTCAGGAGATTTCAGTTTGGCACACCAGATCTATCTCACTTATCCATTAAAAATAAATAAATGGGATGCTTTTGCAGGTAGAATATGTCAGGCCAGAATGATACAGTCATCTGAGCAGGTAACCACACCTTTTTATTTTTTTAATTATATAAAGATCTGCTGGAAAGTTATCTGCTCAGATTTTTTCTTTGCATAAAGCCGGTGCTATTTTACAAGCTGGAAAACTAAGCAACAGTGATAAGCATTTCTGCAACATTCTGAGTTTCACTGACAGGTGTTTTGAGTTTCAGATTTCATACCCTACAGAAAATTCATACTGATGCAAGACCTAATGAACTTTATAAGTTTGTAAGAGCAGCATTTAAAAATTGTCTGTATTTTTTGGACCTTTGTCCTACTTTTATTTATGGCCTTATCCAGATTTCTTGCTCTGAGGTTGAGAGTATATGAAATGTGTCAGGGCCATCGCCATCAGCCAGAGACGTTTCAAATTGTGGCAAACTTGTTGCACCCCACTCCCCCATGTAGTGACTCTGGATGTGTCCAAGCAAGGCATGGAGTTATGCAGTGTAAATGTGCAGACTACCCCCCCCCCCCCCCCATCCAAGGTAAACACAAGAACTACAGTGGCTTTTCATCTGTCATTGATTTTGCAGAATGTTCTGTTTCTGTCATGTTTTTATACTGTTGATTTATGCTTATTATTATTCAGAAAGTGCCTTTTGCTCTGTGTTTAAGTAGCAGTGCTTTAATGACCATCAGATAAGCTTGTCTGATATTGTAAGATACAAGTAAGTTTTAATAAGCAGTATTGCCAACATTGAAAGCCTTTCTGTTGTTGCCATGAAGAGAATACTTACATAACTAGATAACGTATAAGCCTTGGGTATTGAAATGCATATGACAGTATTTGTAATAAAGGACAGGATTACATTATGTTAAGCTCATTACAGGCTTTACCTGCAAACTAAACAGAATGCCAATCTATCATGTGTGGTCCATATCCTGTGCAGTTTGAGTTTGTTTCTTGTTTGCTTTTCATTTTTTTACTTTGATCATGTTTTCCCCTTGAAACAAGTAGATAGTTGTTGTCAGGCAGCAGGTCTTTTTTGGATAAGAAACATTTTTACAAGTGGGAGTATCGCAGAGATTGCTACTTTCAGCATGTTACTTGGTACTTTAATGAAGCTGAATATAAATTATAATTAGAACTGGAGTGCAAGGAGAAGTGATTTGAGTTAAGTGCTGCTTGGTTTTCTTATACTTGATTTTGCCTGGCATTCCAGTAATGTATTTAAAAAGTCATTTATGTTTTCATGCCTTGCATCTTTTTTGTTTCCATCTAGATATTAAGTAAGCTGTCAAACAGCCAATGGATTGAAATATTTTTTTTCTTCTACACTTCATTTTGTCTTGATTGGACTCTCATAATGATGGTTTGACACCCAGGGCAGCGTATTTAATTAAAGTTACAGTTTTTGTGGTTTTGAGCATAGTTCCTCCCCTTTCTAGTTGGCCACACCCATTCCCATTGACTCCACCCATTCCGCTGTCTCCTGCAGCCCCCCTTTGATTTGAAGTCACCAGCCACCACTGGTTGGGCCCTAATGGTAAAATCCACTGAGTGGTGTCCAGTTCTGACCAGTGATGGGGTAGCAAAGAGTTTAGAGTTGGTCCAGTAAATCTAAGCCCCTGGTGTGAGAGTGCTCTATCTGGTCTATGAAATTTGCATTGATAAAATCAAGGAAGAGTTGTGTGAATGTATTTGTAGTACTTCACGTCTTCCAATTTATAGATGCAGATGTGGAATCCAAAAGAATAATGTTTGGTGCAACTGTAACAGACTCAAACTTTTTTAGACGTACCTTGTGGGCAGCAGATGCCATAAAATGAGTTCTGTAACTGCCTAGGATATGGTATGAGATAGTGAAAATTGAAAGGGTTTGAGGCCATTATTTTGCCATATAAACAGGTTCGTAGGTTAGTACTAGGCTAACTGCCCTTTCGAGCCATTTTAAGCCTAGTCAATTATCCCCTGCGAGATTCAAACCCTGTACCTTGTGTTTGTGAGGTAAACACCTTAACCATTATACCAACCCCCAAACTACTAAATCTGGATGAGATAAAACTGAGGAAGGAATACAGACACACTACTACTGTTAAAAGAGATAACCACACTGGAGGGTCTGTATGAGTGGCAGGCATTGAATCCTTATAGGGAGGATGTGATATCATGGCACTGGAATCATGGGCCAATAATGATACAGTGTTAAATAAAAAAATCAGAATTCAATACACAGGAGGTTCAGATTCAAAAGTTTACTAGTGTACACCAGGAGGCAAAAAAACATACAGGTACAGAATTTTGTCTGACATGAAACAGGAAGCACACAATTTTTTATAGGTTTAACATTTAGCTATGCCCACCTTACTGACGTGATATGTCATAGGGCATCTCCATCACTTTAGCTTACAAGCTTCTATTCTTTTAATCTGCTGATGCAGTATGTTTTAAAAAACTTTTCCTCTAGATACAATATGGCCTTGCTATCCAGCTTGGTCAGTCATAATGTCTTTCTGTAAAGTTACTTATTCAAGGTTTCATATCAGTTCGAATACAATGGCAGCTTCAGTCTTTTAATGTATGTCTTTGTTCTCTGTTATACTTTCTCACACAGCTGCATGATATCTAAGTAACACATATACAAGGCCATCTCATTCTAACAGGAAGAGCAGAAGATTATTATTTCACACATTTAATTTCCTGACCCAGCAGATAATCACTTGTGAAAAGCATAAACATTAAAACTTGCTAAGCTAGCATTCTGTCAGGGTCAGGGATCAGCTTTTGCTTCATGTCACACTGCAGTTTCAAAACTTCTTCACATTTAGACATGAATTAATTTTACTACTATATGATTAATAGAATAAAATGCATTATATACTACTTTTCTTTTAAACTAGCATTTCTCATGTATTCAAATACACATTTTTCTAACATTTTCCCCCTATTAATACTTTTTATTCTATTTTGAAGTATGCATAGTGTCATTTCATCTCCTAGCCTTTTCCGCTCAGGATTTTCAGCTAGGTGAGTCATTTAATCTATACTTCAGAGAAAGCATCATCTGAAATCAATCTTTCAATTTCAATATCTTGGTAGAAAGTTTCAGTAACAGATACATCAACAAAATCTTTGATTAATCTTTTCATGCAGGGGATTCCACAGCAAACACATGCTCCTATTAGGAGTATACCCACACAAATAGCAATTAGAATGTTCATTAGGATGGAACCCCACCCCCCAAACAGATCTTGGAAAAAGTCCATCAGTGGGTTTGGGCCTGGTTTACCTCTAGGTAATCTCGTGGCAATTGTCAGGGATAAAAGCACAGCATTCTTCTTTGATAAGTGCGCACGTACTACCTCTCGCCGCTAGGGTGAAGTCAAGAGCCATCCGATTTTGTAGCACAACAGTTCTCATTGCATTCAGTTCATCAGTCACCAATTCTAGGGCAGAAAAAGTTGCATTACTCATTACTTTGAGAAGTTTCGACAACTTCCTCAGCTCCCAGATCGATATGACTGCTCCATAGGCTGGTAATATTCCTGCCCAGGATATAACACTGTCACTCAAGTCCATATGAGTCAATTCGCTTTTGTCTTTTACTGAATTATGGTCTTTCCAACCAGCTTCGATCTTCCCAACTGGATTCACAGGTTTCTTAACTGGACCTATAGATTTTCGAGCTGTTTCCCTTACGTTTCGTATCTTACCCAAAGGTAATTCTGCAGTATGTCTTATTGCCGGAACCAAGTAACCCAAAAAACAACTGTCGGACCAATTCTCAGGTAACCATTTATATGCCTTTTTCCCACAAATAAAATAACAGTTTTCTACTTTAGTACTAATACGCATCAGCCCTGCATGAAACATTTTTTGATCTATAACTGACAATTGTTTAAACAAAACTGGATTTTTTTGAATGTCACTCATAGTTGTTTTCAATTAGTTTAAATACGAGTCATAATTAGTATTGCCATTACTATTCTTAATATAACATCAGTAAGATATGGTTATATTGCAATTGCTCCAGCCCACCTGGAGAGTGTCATTTTTATAGAAACATACAACTCCTTTTTGTTTGACAGGTAAAAATAAAGCTATTTTGTCCTGTGATCTCACAGTTCCTGTGTCGAAAAGTAAATTCTCCCAAGTCTCATTTATCCCCAAAGGGACAGCGGACATTACCAGTCCTCCATATGCTGTTGGTATAGCTGTACAAACCCAGCAATTTGAAATGTTCATAGTCTCTGCATACACACGTTTCATGGCCAGGTATGTGTTAAAATTTGGATGCCAGTCTATAGACGTTTCATCACGCCTTCCCACTTTCACTTGTGTGGTTGTGAGTAGGATAAACCACAGCAAGAGGAAAATTGTCACAATTACAGTTAATAAATGTACACACAACAAAATGATTATGCAACATCTCTGGGGTTGATCTAAACTTCTATTCGCTTTGTTTTTGGCCATCTCGGTCTGGTTATGTATCAGTCACAAAGTTTTTATCAAGTTGAAAGTTCTTTACCGGTTTACAATGCGTTAAATGAACCCAGGACGTCCTCTCGGCCACTCTAACTGCAGTAGGTGTTGCCAACAAAACCTGGTACGGACCTTCCCACTTTGGACTTGCCCAGTTTTTCCTTTTCGTCACTTTCAGCCACACCCAACTTCCAGGGCCCACGACAGCTTCCACCGGTCTGGTCTGTTCCTTATCTGAAAGAGAGTTAAACTGCAAAATAGACTTATTCATTAACAATTTCTTCATATACTCTGCTAACGAACTGTCAGCCTCTTGTTCTGCAGGCATGAGAACTTTCCACTGAGGCACATATATGCTCTCCCAAAAATAATTTCAAAAGGAGTCAAACCCTTTGCATTTGGAACCGTTCTCATACTCAGCAGTGCTAAAGGCAGACAGTATATCCAATTATTTTGGGTCTCTTCTACTAGCTTCCTTAACTTGTTCTTTAGGGTACCATTGTACCGTTCCACCAGTCCTGCTGACTGTGGGTGGTAAGCACAATGGTTCTTCAAGGAGATACCAAAAAATCTCCCAAGCTGGTGAATCGTCTGATTCACAAAATGTGTGCTATTGTCACTATAAATCCTCTCCGGAATGCCAAATCTAGGGATTACTTCTTTTATCAGGGCTTTCGCCACTGTTGCTGCATCCGGGTTTTTGGTTGGAAAAGCTTCTACCCATTTAGAAAACATGTCTACAATAACTAAACAAAACTTCTTCCCTTCACATTTATTAAATTCTATGAAATCCATACAGATAGTATGGAACGGGTATGGTGGTATAGGAAAACTTCCTTGCTTGGCTTTAAATGCTCCTTGTGCATGATGCTTGTTACAAGTATGACAAGCTGCACAAAATTTTTTTGTGTAGTTTGTGTATCCGTATGTTTGGAATATTCGATTTACTAACTGTACCATCCCCCCTGTTGAGACATGGCACTGCCCATGGCTCAACAAAGCTGCATATCTAAATAAATTAGATGGAAATATCGGTTTTCTTTCTTTGGAAATGTACAGTCCATTCTAAAGAATTGCACCTCGTTTTACCCATTTTTGTTTTTCTGCTTTTGTAGTAAGCGTCTGCATTGTTTTTAACATGTCTAAATCTAAAATCTCAGAGGGTTGTAATTCCTCATTTAAAAGTAAAGTTTCTGAGTCTGAGGCTGCTTGCTTTGCAGCTGCATCAGCTCGTGCATTGCCTTTCGAAATCTTATCTTGTTGTTTTGTATGAGCTACACATTTACAAATAGCTACTTTGGTAGGTAACTGAATAGATTCTAATAACTCCAAAATAAATTGCACATGATTAATAGGTTTTCCACTAGATGTTATCATTCCTCTATTTTTCCATTGTTGTGCAAATACATGTACTGTAGAAAAGCATACTGACTGTCAGTATATATGTTTACACACTTGTTTTTTGCTAAAGTACATGCTCTCGTCAAAGCTATCAACTCTGCTGCTTGTGCAGATAAGTTGTGTGGTAAGGATTGAGCTTCTAAAATTTCAGTGTCTGTAACTACTGCATATCCCACCAGATTCTTCCCTGTAGGACCCCTTCTGCATGAGCCGTCCACGTAATATGTCACCTCGGCATTATCCAAGGGCATATCTGTAAGATCTTGTCTAGGTAAAGCTAACTGTTCAATTTCCTGCAGGCAGCTGTGTGGTGTGCCCTCCGCAGGAGTTGGAAGTAATGTTGATGGATTCAATGTCGTACATCGTTCAATTGTCATATGAGGTTGGCTCAGCAGTATAGTTATACATGAAAGATGTCTAGCAGGAGAAAGGTATGCCACTTTCTCTTGCAGTAAAATTATTGCAACTGCATGAGGCACTCTCAATGTGAGAGGGTGGAATAACACTACTGAGGCCGAAGCCTGCACTGCCATTGCGGCTGCAACTACTGCTTGTACACAGTGAGGCAAAGATCGCGCCACTGGGTCTAACTGTGATGAATAGTAGGCTATGGGGCATTGCTTGTCCCCATGTTGTTGCATCAATACTGACGTCATATATCCTTGCTTACAATCTATGGTCTGAAAGAACCGTTTGTGATAATTTGGAAGTCCTAAAACTAATGAAGAAGCTATCAACTGCTTCAACCTGCAGAAAGCCGTTTCTGCTTCTGTTGTCCATTGTAAAATATCTTGTGCTGCCATTGGTGTCTTATATATCAAATCAGTCAGTGGAGCAGATTCCAAAGCATAATTTGGTATCCAGCTCCGACAAAAATTAGTTGTACCTAAGAAAGACATAATTTCTTTCTTGGTTGTTGGTTTGGGTGCTTGCAAAATCACTGTTTTTCTTTCCTCATCTAGTATTCTACCTCCATTGGATATTACATATCCCAAGTATCTAACTTGTTTTCTCCAAAGTTGTAACTTATTTTTGTTTACTTTGTGTCCTTGTATTGCTAAAAATTTCAGTAATGCTACTGTATCCTCCCTGCACTGTTGCTGGGTGGGGGTTGCTAGCAAGATGTCATCTACATAAAGTAGAATTTGACTACCTCCTGGTGGGGTAAATCCTGCCAGGTTGCTAGCCATTTCTTGTGCAAAAATTGTTGGGCTCTCACAATATCCCTGCGGTAGTCGAGTATACGTATACCTTTTACCCTGAAATGTAAATGCAAACCAATATTGACTATCAAGATGTATAGGTATTGAAAAGAAAGCATTGCTAATATCTACCACAGAGAAATACTTCTGTTGCGGTTCTAAATCATTTAACAAAGTATGTGGGTCTGGCACCGTAGGTGCTCTAGGTATTATTGCATTATTTACAGCTTGTAAATCTTCTACCATCCGCCATTCCCCGTTTGCTTTTTTAACAGGAAATAGGGATGTATTACATGGTGAATCAGGAGATTCTACCAGTACTCCTTCTTTGAGTAATGCTGCTATTATAGGCTTAATTCCTATTTCTGCATCCTTTCTCAAAGGGTATTGTCTTTTCTGTGGTCTGAAAGCTGACTTTGGGGTTATTGTAACTGGTCCTGCTGTTTGAATAAGTCCTACATCTGACTTGCCTGTTGACCAGAGAGTTGTCGGAATTTCACATAAGGTCTTTTCTTCTTCTTCTAATAAAAATGCTAATCAGCTGTCCTCGCTAGATTGCAAGTGTACAGCTGGATGTGTCTGTGTCAACCAATTCAGTTTTTGTTTTTGTATCCCTTGTTCTGATAGTTCTAAATCAGTCTGTTTCTCCCATCTTTTTACTTTTTCTCCTAAATCTGCCCATTTGACACTTTTGTTCTTTGTCAAGCTGACATGTGGCAACCGATTTGATCTATACAATGCAAGGAATTCTTGAGGTAATGAACAGCTAACTACACTGTTCCCCTCAGTATCCCAGTACAAAGTACGCAAAACCAATCTAGTTGCACGATTTCGTGTGGTACAGTAATATAGAGTACAGTGTAACAAATGCTGTTGATCAGTGTCAAGGGAGGGGGCTTTACTGATGGCTACGTTCATCAGCTCCTCGGTCACTGCCCCTGGACCAGTCGTGACTAGGTCCTGGCTGTACCAATAAAAGGTTTCACCCTCCGATCGCACTACAAAGGTATCCATTTGTCTCTGTGCCTCCATACCTTGTACAGTTGGAACTTCTGCTATGCCAAATATCTGCATAAGGTCCCTGCCCAATAGGTTTACTGGACACTTTGCAGACACAACTATTTTACTTCTCTGGGTCATACCTGAAACAGGGTCAGTTATTGCTATATCATGAGAAAGTGGTTCCCTGTATAGCTGTCCATTTGCGGCTTTTACTAGTATATAATCAGGTGATTCTGAATGTTCTGGTAACTTGGAGGGGTGTATCAAAGTCCGTGACGCTCCTGAGTCACACAGGAATTTGACTTCCCTTCCCTCCACCAGAAGTGTAACTTCCGGTTTCGTATCTGCCAAGTAGAGCTCTAAGTTCAACAATGCTAAGTCCAAAATTTCACATTCTTCATCCTCCATATCTACTTGCACTTCCTCTACTCCTTCTATCACATTTACATTTGCTTTCTGTTTATTAAGTTTTCCTGATGATTTCTGACTTTCACTTGATGTATCCTCACTATCATATAGTCAGTCCTCATCTCCTTTATCTTCTGTAATTACCTTCTTGTTTTGCCTACAATCCCTTGCTAGATGTCCCTTTTTCCCGCACTTGAAGCACTCACCTCTCTTTTTTCTCTCCTCAAAATCTTCTGATCATTTGTCAGACTGTTTATTTCCCTGGGCATTTTTCTTGCCCTTTTTACCTGACTGTAATGCAAATACTTCAGCTCCGTCTTCAGCAGTGAAGACTTGTGCCTTCTTTTTCTTTTTACTATTAAAATGTCTCTCAGCATGTCTAGCCTATTCGAGTAAAGCTTGTAGCCTCCCTGTTCGATGATCTATTATATGCTACGTAATGAAGCTACTAATAGGTGCAATGCAACCTTTCAAAAATGCATTTTTTAATTGTTGTTCATACGGGGAATCATTCGTTTGGTTCTCAGGAACCGACATACCGCTATGATTATTAAAACATTCTAATAATCTAGCATAATATCCATCTATTGTCTCATTTTCCTGTTGTATGCATTGATTAATGCAAGTCCAGTCTGCTCTAGGTTTCCATTTCTCAGAGATTCGATCTGTCAGACCTTTCACTCTGTTGTCTAACTCTGCGTCACTATGTGGGAGTGGTCTGAGCTCTGCATTACGAGGATTCCAGGTGCCACAAATCATGTGCCAATCTGGACCTATAATTTGTCCGACTACTTTTTCTACTTCTTCCCCATTCAAGTGGTAACTTAACCTCATGCCTTGTAAATCTTCTAAAAATTTCGTAAAATTAACTTTCGGATGGGGGATTCCCTCAGCAGCCTTTCGGATGTCTTCCGGTGTCCATGGTCTATATACTAAGAGTGTTGGATCCTGCCCTTCCTGTCCTGCCTGAGGATTTGGAACTTCTATAAGTGGGCATATTTCTTCCTCACTCTCATCCTGTAGATTTCTCTCTATTTGGTATGATTCTGTGTCCCTATGTGTTTTACGTGTTTGGGACCTAGTCTCAATAGGATCTCTAACAAATGGTTGCGGTCTTACTGAAACTTCAGGATAACGCGGAGGCGGACCAGCTTGTCCACTCGCCTCATATCCTGAAAAGGGTAAGGGAGGGGGTAAGGGAGGAGGAGGAGGAGCTGTCGCTATTACCAAGTTATTATCCTCTTTGTCTAAAAATAATGTTTTTGAATTTTTAAGCTTCTGTTCCCTACGATTTGCTTCCTCAATCCACCTGTGTGCTTGAGGAATGCCTAGTTGGCGTTGTTTTTTTGCCTGACCTCCTGCATCAGATTTAAGCTGTTTAAGGAGTTTAGCTAGTGAAGGTTTATCTAGTTTACCATCAAATTCATATTTATTAACCCATTTCATATAATACCTAACGTTATCAGAACGCTGTAATTGCATGTATTTTGCGTCTTCGGTTAGGGGCGGATCTCGCGAGGTTTTAGTGCACTGATTACCCATGTCAAAGAAAATGTTACGTAACCCTTTTTTATCACATGATATCAAATTCTTAGTTCCTGTTTACAGTTTATCTAGAATAACTGTCTACCTTATTCTGTTACCCTGATCTATGACCAAATATACAGTATTTCCTTTTGTCCCTGATCTGCAAACCAAATCTTGACAACAATATACTGTAACCTAGTCCCTGATCTAAAACAGAAAAAAGGCAAATTCTTCCTACCTGAGCCTCCTGGTTTTGAAAAACGTTCAAATTCCACTCTTTGGCCACAGATCAGAAAGTGGCCAGCTTCTTTACACACGACAATTCAGTCAGAGGTCTTTTCACTCAAGAAGAACCATTTCGGTAACTTCTCCTGCACAGTATTCGACCACCGATACTCTTTGATCTGCAGCTTACCAAGGGAATTCTGTCTCGAAAGGACCAAACTGTTAAATAAAAAATCAGAATTCAATACACAGGAGGTTCAGATTCAAAAGTTTACTAGTGTACACCAGGAGGCAAAAAACCATACAGGTACAGAATTTTGTCTGACATGAAACGGGAAGCACACAATTTTATATAGGTTTAACATTTAGCTATGCCCACCTTACTGACGTGATATGTCACAGGGCATCTCCATCACTTTAGCTTACAAGCTTCTATTCTTTTAATCTGCTGATGCAGTATGTTTTAAAAAACTTTTCCTCTAGATACAATACGGCCTTGCTATCCAGCTGGTCAGTCATAATGTCTTTCTGTAAAGTTACTTATTCAAGGTTTCATATCAGTTCGAATACAATGGCAGCTTCAGTCTTTTAATGTATGTCTTTGTTCTCTGTTATACTTTCTCACACAGCTGCGCGATATCTAAGTAACACATATACAAGGCCATCTCATTCTAACAGGAAGAGCAGAAGATTATTATTTCACACATTTAATTTCCTGACCCAGCAGATAATCACTTGTGAAAAGCATAAACATTAAAACTTGCTAAGCTAGCATTCTGTCAGGGTCAGGGATCAGCTTTTGCTTCAAGCCACACTGCAGTTTCAAAACTACTTCACATTTAGACATGAATTAATTTTACTACTATATGATTAATAGAATAAAATGCATTATATACTACTTTGCTTTTAAACTAGCATTTCTCATGTATTCAAATACACATTTTTCTAACATACAGATATCAGTATATTAAAGGTTCAAGATGGCTGTAGGGATGGAAGTTTCTTACTGTGGCTTCTAGCATTGACCAGTGCCCTGACTTGGTATGGCTGAGATATGTAGATGCAGCACTCATCAGACGTTGATGACAACAAACTGCCTGACAGGTGCCAAGATATAACAGGTTACTAAGGCACCTGACAGGTGCCAAGATATAACAGGTTACTAGGGCACCTGATAGGCGCCAAGATATAACAGGTTACTAGGGCACCTGACAGGTGCCAAGATATAACAGGTTACTAGGGCACCTGACAGGTGCCAAGATATAACAGGTTACTAGGGCACCTGGCAGGTGCCAAGATATAACAGGTTACTAGGGCAACTGACAGGTGCCAAGATATACCAGGTTACTAGGGCACCTGGCAGGTGCCAAGATATAACAGTTTACTAGGGCACCTGACAGGCGCCAAGATATAACAGGTTACTAGGGCACCTGACAGGTGCCAAGATATAACAGGTTACTAGGGCACCTGACAGGTGCCAAGATATAACAGGTTACTAGGGCACCTGACAGGTGCCAAGATATAACAGGTTACTAGGGCACCTGGCAGGTGCCAAGATATAACAGGTTACTAGGGCAACTGATGTGCCAAGATATACCAGGTTACTAGGGCACCTGGCAGGTGCCAAGATATAACAGTTTACTAGGGCACTCCGGGCTCTTCATCCCTGGAAAACATATGACATGGTTGTTAAATGGTGCAAGCTGACATTACATAAAAAGAACACTATGTGGATGGAGAGAGTTTTAACTAATATATGAAAACTTTGAGGAGAGAGGAGCAGGCCATCCCTTGCAAACCAGGTAGGTCTTTCAACTATCCCTTTCCAGGCTGACATGCATTGCACCCACTTTGCATTCTTTGCATTTTTGGTGAAAGGGGAATGCTGTTCAATAACAGTTTCATACCAACCTTGGATAGTTACTCAAAGAGCTCAACCACATCTATCATAATATAATCCCAAGATATGCATCTGAGGTCATCTTCCCCCAGTTGGACAATGACCATGGCATATATTTACTTGGGGTGAAGGGTGTTGTGTACCCTCTTGGCACCTGAGAAGCAGCTCACAGTCACCCTTTTTTTGCTCAGCCAATGATTACAACTATTCCATTCATAGTAGCTGGCCAAAAAGCTTTATTGGCTTAGGTTTGACAGTTTGGTGAACCCTCTTTGCAGTCTTTATATCGGGACTTAGGGAGAGACTTCTTAAGTACCTGAGTATAAGGAGGCTTATTTTATTTTATTTTTTTTGGTGAGGGCCATACTGGTGTGAGGTGGGTGTGGGTACTGACAGCAGGCGCTGATTTGAGGCTAGCCTCTAGCTTTACTAGATACCTGCATTTCTCACCTGTAGATTCAGTTTGCAGTAGAAATAAGTGGCTGTCAGTAAGCAAGAGGCAGTCTGTGTACTGCCTGTGAGTGCCTAGTGCTAATAAGCTGGCAACAGATAGTGTAAATGTAGTTGTGGTTTTAGAAACTGGAGTATAATGAGTACAAATACACAAGTTGTTATATAATAAACCATCTAAGGAGTGTTATCTAAGCCTTAATATAATGCTAGAAAGATAGACTTTTTATAAGCTAAGTCTGTACCTAGCAGACAGATAACAAAAGAACTGTGATTTGTAGAGGTTCAGCTAATTTACCCATGGTCCACCTTGTAGCAGCAAGGCACTAACCTGCATCCCCAAATCTTATGAAAAGGGGGAGATGGTGTAGCTTGGGGTAGCTAGCACTGCTGTATGCAGACAGGAGCAAGATGTTTTAGGCTATGCTTTTCCAAGGATTGAGTGACCATGGATTTCCCAGTGGAGATCATGGTTAATGTTGGGTTGCACTATGCTTTTCCAAGGATTGAGTGACTGTGCATTTCCAAGTGGGGATCATGGTTAATTTTGGGTGGCACTTCAGGGATCACAGAGGCTATAGTCAAAATTTTAAAATAATGACTTGTAACTATAGGGGTGTAGATCGTGAGACAAATATCCGTGAGCTACAATGCCAAAACTAGAAGGCCGCAGCACCGCTAGACCATAGAGCGGTGCAGCCGAAAGGGAGATACGCCATGGGAATCCACGTCGGTGGGAAAACCAACAAAAGGACACAACCCCTAAAGCAGGTACGCGGGCTACAATCTGACAGTGGAAACAGCCACGCAAAGCTTAGAACAAGGCTAAAACACAAGCATGAAAATAACAGCAGCATACCTTTAGTGCTCCACAAGTCCACACAAAGTACAATATTAAATTTAGCACGTACACAAGCACGAAAATAACAGCAACATATCTGTAGTGCTCCACAGGTCCACACAAAGTACAATATTAAATGTAGCACGTACACAAGCACGAAAATAACAGCAACATATCTGTAGTGCTCCACAGGTCCACACAAAGTACAATATTAAATGTAGCACGTACACAAGCACAAAAATAACAGCAACATACCTGTAGTGCTCCACAGGTCCACACAAAGTACAATATTAAATGTAGCATGTACACAAGCACGAAAATAACAGCAACATACCTGTAATGCTCCACAAGTCCAAACAAAGCCGCACAGTTAACATTCCCGGGGAAGCAGACAGTAAAACCCACAGTAGCTGCAGCTGCAGCAGAGCGTACATACATGCGCATTTTCTGAACAGCAAGAACACCACAAACATCCCTGCCAATACACCCTAACAGTATATAACAGCACAGACTGCCCTGAGCTGTGCAGAATATGGGTAGCCCAAATACCACACACATGTGGCCGTCCATCACTGTAGTGGAACAGACAGATGAGTTTCAGACTTCATACCCCTCAGAAAGTACATGCTACCACAAGACCTGCTGGTGTAACACCAACCAAGCATGTCACAGCATGATGGACACAGTGTCCCTGTGAGTACCACTGTTGTGAATGGCTCCAATACATGACCAACCCAAAGTGATGGAGAGGCATGCCTGCAACAGACAGTAACTGTCCTGCCAGAGCCCCCCTAGTGCAGTGGCAGGTGGGAACATGCCAACCCGGGCAAGCACAGACTACCAACCCAACAGCAGGAAATAAACATTGTAGTAGGGGAACACTGTCACGCAGGGATAGCAACTCTCCTCCCAGTCCACAGCAGCATGTGTGTATTGTGGGGGCCGCCAAACCCATCCATTGGTTGCTGCAGCTGGGGTACACAAGTATACAGGCCCATATAGGCAGACAAGGGTGCAACACAGAGAAACCTCCCTATGTAACCTCTGTCACTGAAACTGAGACTGGGCCCCACACCCTGATTGGCTGGCAGCAACAGCAGAGAGTTAAAGGGGACCTGTGCAGTACACGTAGAACTTGTGTTGCAAGCAAGCTGTGTAGACGCCTACCAGACTACAAGCACTTGTCAGCCCCATTGCTGTGTGAACTGCACATAGTGAAACCCTAGCAGACCAGGCAGTCAGAGCAAGGTGGAGTGCAGACAGCTGCACAGGGCCACTGTGGCAGACAGCACTACTTCACAGGGTACAACACAAGGTGGTGTACAGCAACTATTCTAACGTCTGATAGTGACTTGTGCCAGGGTCGTGTTTACATCCTGTTCCCAGCTACACTGGCTGTGATGGATACTGAGAGGCCATCAACAAGTGGCATTACCATGATGGAATCTATGTACCTGTATAGCCCCGGTCAGCTTGGTAACAGATACAGCACAGTGCCCAGCCAACAGGGCAAACCAATGCTGGTAGTGGAGGGATACTGCTACCATTTGGAGCGTGAAGCATCACCTAAATGGTACTGGGCATGTATCGAGCGGAGAGTAAAGGCCTGCAGAGGTCGTGCCATCACTGTTCATCAGGATGAGGGGGTAGAACTGCTGAAATCATTGCCACACCAGCATGGCCCAGATGCAACAATAGCCCAAGTGGTTACACTGCGAGCAGAACTGCGGCAGAGGGCGGTAACCGGCAATGACCTGCCAAGCCTGGTAATGCAGAGTGTCCTAGGCACAGCGGATGACAATGTACTACAAGAGATGCCTTGCCATGCCACCCTGCATCGTAGCATAACCAGGGTACGGCAGAGGGCACGGGCATCCATGACCACACCTCCAGTAACACTTGCGGATATTGATGTCAGCCAGTATCCACTCCGTAGTGGCAGCTTTATCCTCTGTAGAAGGTCTAATATGGATGGGACTGATTCATTGGTTCTACTTACAACATCACAGAATCTGACTGATCTGTGCAGGTCTGACATCATTCTTGGGGATGGCACCTTCCCCACATGGGCTGATATATGTCGCCAGCTGTATACATTACATGGATGTATTGGCACCCCCACCTCAGCAAGGATCGTCCCCCTGGTGTACTGTCTCATGACATGGAAGTCAGAGTCTGCATACAGCAATATGTGGGAGATATTGAAGGGTATGGCTGCAGAACAGGGATGCACCTTGGCTCCACAGTATATTATGACTGATTTTGAGAAGGCAGTGATCCGTGCCAGCCGTAAAGCATTCCCTAAGAGTATTCTGAAGGGGTGCCTATTCCATTTTGCACAGATCATTTTGCGCCAGATCCAGCATCACCACCTTGTGGCCCTCTGTAGTACGGACACTGCTTTCTCAATTGCCATCCGCAAGCTGATTGCATTAGCATTCCTACCCTGCATTTCTGGACATTGTGGCTACTTTACCAGACTGTGCACAGCCTATTGGCATATTTCTGGACCATCATTATGTGCAAGGTCGACCACGCAAGTATGCATCCCGCTGCTCAGCACAGCAATGACTGCCATCATCCTACCCTTTGAGGTTTTGGAATGTGTGTGATGTGTCTGGCATGGACTTCCCGCAGACTAATAACCAGGTGGAGGCATGGCATCATCGGCTGAAGGTGTTACTGGGATGCCCTACTGTGCTATCTGACCCTCTGTCTGTTCTGCAACAGGAACAGAACCTGACAGATACCCAATGGGAGTCTCTTTTGAGGGGGATGCCTGTGACACCACATAGGAAGGCTATTGTTGTAAGGGAGCTTCGCCTAAAGCACATCTTGCAACATAAGTGTGACTACAGTGATATGCAGGATTTTCTCCGTGCTGTGGCACATTTCTACAAGTTGTGATTATATCTGGGTTTAGTACGCACCAAGCACTACACACATCACTTTACATATTGTGTTACTAAAGGCTTTGCTCACAGCACACAGGTTTCACGTTACCACTTTCATGCCCACTTGGCATCCTATGCCAGGCACATGTTCCACTGACAGTTGCACATAGTGGTTTCTAGGGGGGTGCAGAGTGTATCACTGTGGGAGTTTGTGTCTGCCACCTGTGGTGAGGGTGCAGGGGGTTCCTCTATTCCCACAGGGAATTGTCCGCAGGCATTTGTCACTGCAGCTAAACTGCCAACCTGCCATGTGTCCACATGCAGCTGTCTCACAGGAGGGTGTCACGCCGCCTAGGTGCCTGAACCCAATTGCTCACAAAGCAGAGCAATATAACTGCAACAGAAAAAAAGCCAACAGTCAGAAAGCTACTTATTGTATGCATACTAAGGGGAAGAGACCTAAAGCACTGAAATCTGATCACCTATTTCTACGAATTCCAAATGCGACAGAAACACTTGACAGAGTAAACGGCATCAAAAATCAGCAAAAATCGGAATTATGGTAGCTCTAGATGGAAAATGACAAGAAAATAATCACTTTCCTTATCTTGAAGAACTGATTTGGGGTCCCATTTAGAAAGGAAGGTCATGATCAGAAGGCAGCAGTAGCACTGTTGTGCAAATCAGAGTAGCCCAGCCAAATGGAGCGCAGTGGCACACAAGGCAGAGCAATATAACTGCTGCAGAACAAGTTACCAGACAGAAACCTCCTTATTTACATGCCTAGCATGACCAAACATCCAGAACAGCAGATTCTTTTATCTTCTGTCACAAGATACACTATTTCTAAGTGCTCCAAATGCGAGAGAAATAACATACAACAGTAAGTATTGTTAAAACTAGCAAAAATCAACCCTATTTGAGCAGGAGGGGAGACAAGATGAATCTATGGAGGAGGCTTTTGCCCACCTTGAATGTTTTCATCTTAATGCCAAGGATTTAGACACAGTTTTTGTTTCTCTTATACAAAGATCGAATGGTACACAGCAGGAGTCCTGGCACCCCATACTGTCATAGCACTTCAAACGAGACCTTGCATGCTTATATGGTAATTTGGGTTCTCCAGGTCACAGAGCGCATAAAGACAGTACTGGCAAACTAACATGACTGCTGCAACATCTGTGCAAGGGCAACATGTTGATCCAGGATGGAATCAGTGCTGCGTCTGAATCAAGAGACTCAGACTTGACTTTGGTGATGTTTTTTCCCCAGCTCAATGGCACATGTTTTCCCATGAAGGCTGAGTGGCATGTTTCATCTGTAACTGGAATACCCCCTCCTGTCACTTTTTTTTCTGTACTCTTGCGGTTATCCTGTCCTTATCCTATACTAACCATTCATTTTCTCCCCTGTCTTCACAGTATTGGCATGCACAGAGGGGAATAGGGTGATAGATTTTATACATTCTGGGAGGGAGCTTCTCTGCTTAGGGGTCTAGCACTGTCACTTGGGGTCCCAGCACATGTGTCATCGAAGAGGGCTTACAGCAGTTCAGTGACATACGTCTGCTTCCTCATGTCTGTTAATATTCACCTGCAACACAACACATGCTCTGCTTTGCAAGTCAAAGCACATGCCCTGCCCATATGCTGTTTCCTGTTTTGACACTTAGAAATCTGATATTTATCTTACAGTAGACCAAGGATATCTGTGTCCACCCTCCCCTAACAGGTGAGCCAGTGTCATCTCCTCACTCCCACCCTCCATGGCTGGCACATCCAAAGCTTAGGCTCCTACACGATCCCTGGTCATTTGAGTTCCAGTGAGGCTTTTGCCTTGATGTAAGTGAGGACCATCCACTCCAGTTTATCAATGCAGAAGTAATTTCCCTAGCTTTCATACAAAACTAAAAAGGCATGTTAATCTTCACCACAGCAAACACAGTGTCCAATGCCCTCAGCATTTTTGGCCAGATCTCACCCACACTCATAGCTTTGCCACAGTAAAAGTATTTACTCACTTATTATTTATTTATTTATTTATTACATTTGTTTACCAGGAAATTCTGACTGGATACAAGTCCTTTTTCAGCGGAGGCCCAGGGAGAAAAGCTCCAACAAGTACAAAATTAGAGAGATGCATAATAGAGGAATTTTAGAATATAATGTTACACTAGTTGATGATCGATCAGTAATCAACAAGTCGTTCAGATTACACAGTACAGTAGTAAGAGAAAAAGTAGACAATAAATGATACTTAAGGGGTTAGGCGGATAATAGGATAAGAGTGTTTGGGAGGTGTGTTTAATTACTTTAATTACCAAATCCATAGAAACAGATCCAGTTTCACCAATTCCTTCTGGTATTACCTCCACAAAAGAGACATGTCCATCATAGTCAGGGCTTCCTCAAAGTATTCATTCTATCTCCTGCGAAACAGCTACTTGAGCAAAATATTTTTACACCATTGCTGAAAACAGCCTGGATAATATTTTTCCTCCTGATCCTGAGTCACCATATGGGTTGCCAGAACCTCTCTGAGGGGGGCATTTGAAAAATCATTTTCCATGGCCTCTCCAGACTCCTCCCACACCTGGATATTTGCTTCACTGACTGCTACAGCTGCTGTGTTTCTGGCCTGCTGCTGTCTTTCTATCAGATCTAGAGACCTATGCCCCCATTAGCATTGCACCTCGTTCTGGACAGTGGTAGAACTCCTCATTGCTTGTGCCACTAGTGGTTCCCAGGGTTACTATCATGACAAGTACTGACTATCTTTCAGTCACAGTCCTTGTCACTACCTCAGCTGTTGAAGACTTGAGGCATTTTATTTAGGCCCCACATCCTAGATCTCTTGGGTATAAGGCAGATGGACACATCTTCTACAGAAGCATCTTCCAGAAATTTCCAAAACACCTTCACTATACATTTGAGTTTCTTGAGTCTGTTCAGTTGATACCCCCACCATCAGACTCAATTCACCGCCACAGGGTGCTCAGTTGACCAGAGTCTCCAAAATATATGGTCTGAGGTCTGATGATATGGCTGCAAAGTTAATTATTGACATTTGGGCCAAAGTGATGTGGCACCAATTACAGTTATGAACGAACATCCTTGTTTTTATCAAAGTATCCCAGAAGTGCTACACAATTAATAGGTGGCAGTCCTTAAAAGTACTGCACCCACACTGTCTAAGAAGGATGAATACTCTGCAAAGCTGCACAAACAACTGAGCGTTCCTTGTTACGACTTGTAGCCACACTGAGGTGATATCTTCTGGCAGAAGCTCTTGCTGTATACACAGTGGAAGCTTGAGGTTATCCTCATATCTGCCTGGTGCCTCTGTTAACAGTCACTTACATTTCAGAGTAGGACTGAGACTCCACCCACTAAAGAAGTCTGGTTCCACCAACAGTACTATGCAGAGAGGGTAGAGCTACTGCCACAGCTGGCATAATGGTTAAGGTTTTTCCTTATATACATAAGGTGCAGGGTTTGATACTTAAATGGGGTAACTGGCTAGGCTTAAGATTACCCACAAGGACAGTTAACCTAGTACTAATCTATGAAGCTATATCTAGTTGATAATTTTCAATCTATCACACAAACATCAGTTCCCACCCACCACTGTAGTGACATTCCATGTCCCAAGAGGCAGTTATCCTTGCTAGACTCAAGTCCATCTAAAGTTGTCCCACTCCTGCCTCGCAGGACTAGTTTCACATTTGACATTCAGTTTTTGACTTGTAACTAGAAGCAGCTTAATGCAGCTTTATTTGGCTGTGTCCATCTGGACTTGGTGAACAGGGACACAAGGAAACTAGACTCTACCATGGCACTAACTGGGTGGAAGTAGAAGTTCATCCTGAACAGGAAACCAATCCTTCTCAGGACTCACTCACTCACTCACTCACTCACTCACTCACTCACTCACTCACTCACTCACTCACTCACTCACTCACTCACTCACTCACTCACACACACACACAATGCACTCTCACAATTGTGTATGCAGTAAAAATAAGCTGTGTGTATATTAAATCAATGAAATATCTCAGTATAATATTTAGTTTAAATTGTGTCTGAACAGAGGGATCGGGCAAGTGTGTTCTCTTTCCCCATTGCTATTTGCATTATATTTAGAAACATTAGAAAAGAAAAAAAGGGACTCTGAAATTCGAGGATACAATTTGTATGATAATCAAAAAAAGTTGGTTTTATTTATAAATTATATTATTTTGCACCTGATAAAACCAGAAAAGGACATCTCAGTGTTTTGGAACATTCCTGGACAGCTTCAGTTTTTTTCGGGATGTAAAACTAATGAAGGTAAAACAAAGGCTATAGCTCTGAACTATGTAATAACACATGAATTGGTTCATCAGCACTCATGTTTATGGGGACGCTATAGCTCCGAACTATGTAGTAACACATGAATTGGTTCAGCAACACCCATGTTTATGGGGACGCTATAGCTCTGAACTATGTAATAACACATGAATTGGTTCATCAGCACCCATGTTTATGGGGACGCTATAGCTCTGAACTATGTAATAACACATGAATTGGTTCATCAGCACCCATGTTTATGGGGACACTATAGCTCTGAACTATGTAATAACACATGAATTGGTTCAGCAACACCCATGTTTATGGGGACGCTATAGCTCTGAACTATGTAATAACACATGAATTGGTTCATCAGCACCCATGTTTATGGGGACGCTATAGCTCTGAACTATGTAATAACACATGAATTGGTTCATCAGCACCCATGTTTATGGGGACGCTATAGCTCTGAACTATGTAATAACACATGAATTGGTTCATCAGCACCCATGTTTATGGGGACGCTATAGCTCTGAACTATGTAATAACACATGAATTGGTTCATCAACACCCATGTTTATGGGGACGCTATAGCTCTGAACTATGTAATAACACATGAATTGGTTCATCAGCACCCATGTTTATGGGGACGCTATAGCTCTGAACTATGTAATAACACATGAATTGGTTCATCAGCACCCATGTTTATGGGGACGCTATAGCTCTGGACTATGTAATAACACATGAACTGGTTCATCAACACCCATGTTTATGGGGACGCTATAGCTCTGAACTATGTAATAACAGATGAATTGGTTCATCAGCACCCATGTTTATGGGGACGGTATAGCTCTGAACTATGTAATAACACATGAATTGGTTCAGCAACACCCATGTTTATGGGGACATGATAAAATGATGCATTTAGAGTATAGGTTAAAAGGATTCTGTTATAGCAGCTAAGGATATGTAGGAAGAGCTTAAACATACTCCTTGCATACAGTGTACAGTTATCGTAGCGTCACAATGCTTTTGATTATTCATTGTAATCTGCAGTGTTCTGTTGTATATCCAACATATTTGATATAATGTATGCTGTGCTTCCACATCATGGAGTCTCAACTGAACTGATTGTTTACCCTCTCAAACGCTTTTGTCTGTCCATTTAGATGTGTTTGTTCTGTTGTCAGAACGCCATTACTGTATCCTCAAATCTATTTTTATATATTCCAATTTACTCGTGTAAATATTGACTCCTGGTCATGTTGTAGTCTTTTATTGTGTTGTTTGTATTGATTGTATTGGACTACTTCTTAGAACTTTTACCTGTTTACTTCTGTGACTTTTATTATTTGTGTCTATTCTGGCAGACTGCCTATATCCTCTGATACAGTTTTTGTTTGTATCTTTGCATACTGTTTCTGTCATTGCTGCTGAATGCCTACGTTGCTACCACCGCACAGTACTTGTGAAATGTTATATTTGCCTAAATATTTAATGCGAGTTTCTCAATAACTGCTGCAATGCTTAATTAGTAACCTTTTCAACTGTTGACTTTTTTCTTCTGTCCTGTCCACTGCTAGACTCTTGCCTCTTTTTAAGCTATTATATTCCTGAATGTTTGTTTTTCCATTTTTCTTCTCCAGTTCCCCTAACAGTAACTCTGAAGGCTAACCAGCAGTGGCCTTCTAACCTTACAGCCTCATGACCAGTTCCTTCCACTACAACTCTGGCATAGAACTACAATACTTAAACAAATGTATCTGTGCCTTTCATTGGCTGTAACTGTTTCCTTGCTGTTTTATTTTTAGTTTTGGAGCACATCGCTAGGGCACCTTGGCCACCTCTATCCCCTATATTTTCCGGTCCTTTCCCCCTGTAGCCACCAGCTATGCTTCTAAATTCCTGTCCTTTCATACTTTGACCCCATGTAGCTTATTACATATCTTATTTAATTTAGCAGTAGCAACCTGTTCCCCTGTAGCAGAACCTCTCTGGTGTGTTTTACCTCTGCCACGTTAACTCTCTCTTATTAAAGTTCAGCGCTGAACAAAAAAGTTCTCTTTCTCATTACACAGTCTATACCCTGACATTTTAAACTGTATAGCACATTTACTTAGTCCCTTTTAGTTTTGTTCTACCTTATCTCTGTAAACCTTATCTCTGTAATTTCTGAACTAAAGTACAGTAAAACTTTATCAAAGTTAAAAACTTCTTTTTAGATATAGTTTTGTGGGGGATCAGCCATCTCAGGGCGGGTGCAACCCATTGTATTTGCCTTCCACTCCGGGCTCATTGCCCTCCCCTACCCTCATTCCCACCACTCCCTCTTTCACTACATTTATAATTATTATAGCTCCTCCCCTTCCTCCCTAACAACCTATAGCCTAGTATCTACCTTTGCCACAATTATCTTCTACTAACTGACATCCGTTGCCACATTTATTCCTGTAATACCTAACAATTCTCTCGCCCTCCTTAACACACATCATCATTTCATTACCAAATACTATATCATCGTATCACTACACCTCAGAATTATGTTTCCCTTCTGACCTATTATTGTTCTAACTACCGTCACCAACTTCTTACTCATCTTACTCCATAGCACATCCTACTGCACCATTCGAAATTGACCTTATGAAAACTCTCCCACCCTATCTACACCACCACATATCAACACTGGCAGCTTCTCTAACATCTCATCTTCTCTATTTGTCTACAGTAATCTCTTCCTAACAAAACTGAAACTCCTTCCTGTTAATACTAAACCTAAAAACATACTAGTTGCCCCACATAAATCCCACTTACAATTTTTGCAACATCAAGTACTTTTAATACACCTTTCTCTCTTCTCCCAATCTGGCGAAATTCACCCTAACCCTGGGCCTAGTGATACAAACTCACCTTTTCACCCCGTATCACTCAAGACCTATTCATTACTACCATTAACATAAGAAGTATTTGCAACAAAATTACAGAATTTCAAGCCTGGCTTTTTCATCTCTGCCTGATATCACTGCAGTCACTGAAACCTGGCTAAAACCCCATATCACTGACACAGAAATTATTCCCGCAGGTTTTAATATTCTCAGAAAAGACAGACTTCATAAAAAAGGCGGAGGTGTTGCTTTAATCTGCCAAGAATCCTTACATATTATAGCACCCTTTCCCAAACCTGTTTAACTTTTGGCAACTTAGAAGTTCTATTGGCATGCTTACACATTAATAGAAGTAAACAACTGTGTATTGCCACACTCTATATTCCTCCCGGACATAACATTCCTGTCCTGGAAGATTTCCTTTCCTGGACAAATCATAACATATCCAGCAAAGCTATCACCCTTGGAGACACTAATATAAATTGGCAGAACATTATTTTCAACTCACCAGCAAACAGCATACATTTACATAGATATACTCTGCTAATTTTAGGCCCTACATGAACTTTAAACAACCAAAACAAAACAACCTTAGACTGGATCCTAATTTCGCACCCTGAAAAATTCTCTAAGACAGGCACCCTACCTGATATCTTAAGCGACCACCTACCTGCCTTTACTCACAGAACCCAAGCACATTTGGCCAAAGCCCACTCATATAAATCAACTAGAAACCTTTCAAATTTCAACCAAAACCTATTTCTCAATACTGTAAAGGCACACAACTGGACTCCATTAAAATCGTTACCTCTAGAAGATGCTGCTGATTATTTCAACAACATCTTTCTAAATACACTCAGCAGCCTAGCTCCTATCCGCACCAAAAGAATAAAGCATAACCATGCCCCATGGCAAAGTAAAACCACTGAACATGCATTCTTCTCCAGAGATCGAGCTTAGAGAGAATGTCAAAAAAACAAGACCCCTCCAAAATGAACTGAACTACAAGCAACTTTGAAATTCTGCCAAAAACGTAGTCATTAATGATAAAAAACGAACTCACCTCACAATTAGCCTCCAAAAGAAATAACCGTAAAATGTTTTTGAAATCTGTTTCTTCACTCCTCAACTCTGGAACCCTGCACAATCCTTCACCATCTCCTGATAAAGACCCCCTAGAGATTGCACAAATGTTTAACTCTCATTGTATCGATACCATCCAAAACATCATTAGGGACTCCACCAGTACCATCAATGTCTCTCAGCATAACAGAAACTTTCTTTCTTCCCTCACTGGTGAAAATACTATCAATATCCCTTCAACACAAGACTTTTCAATCAAACCAGTACCCACCTCCCTAATCCTAGAACTACTGAATAAACTAAAGTCATGCTCCCCCTTCACAGATGGCCTCCCATCTGAATATCTTAAACTCTCTGCCGAGGCAACAACATATCCTATTAGCATTCTAATCAATTGCTCTATCTCTGAGTCATATGTTCTACAACTTTGGAAAAATCCATAATAACTCATTTACATAAAGGCAGTAGTCCAAATGAACTCACTAACTATCGGCCCATCTCAATACTTTCACCCCATCTACGATTTTAGAAAAATGTGTACATACACAATTACGAAAGCATCTCTCTGACAATATCCTCTTCGCCCCACACAACACAGATTTTGCCTTGGACATAGTACCACCACAGCATTACTTTCTTTTACCAATACCATAAATAAAGCTCTTGATGCTGGCCTGTCCACTTCAGTTACCTTTTTGGACCTTTTGGCTTTTGATACAGTTTCAGATACAAAGATTTTACAACAGCTTCAATCCATTGGTTGCTCTCCAAATAGCCCCACATGGTTTTTCAACTATCTAAACAATAGGAAACAATCTGTTAAGTGGCTTAATATGCAATCTGAATACCTTCTCAGCAATACAGGTGTACTCCAAGGATCCATACTTGGCCTCCTCCTTTTTAATATTTTTATCAATAACCTTCATCCTGTTTCCCACTATAGTACTCTTGTCCAATATGCTGATGATTCAACTACCATCTCCTCTTCTAATAACCATTACAGAACTCCAAAGCACCACTCAAAAGGCCTTTACATCTATTGGAACCTGGTTAAACAATGCACAACTACTTTTGAACCCCCCAAAAACTAAGCTCCTTCTCTTTACAGCTAAAGAACCAACTGGAGATTTCAAGTCAAATTGAAATACTAAAGTCTGCTAAACTACTAGGTGTTATGATAGACAACTAATTCTCCTTTGAGCAACACATTCTCTGTACTATAAAAAGACTCAGTTCAAGCTTGGGAAACTTTATAGACATAAACTGTATTTGGACAAACCCACTAGGATCAAACTTGCAAACTCTTCTCTTCTATATGGTAGCCAAATTTTCACTAACCTACACACTTCACTTATGAACAAGCTATAGTCAATACTGCTATAAAATTGCAAAATTTGCTTCCAAAATGTCCAATCAGACACATCACTACATGGCCATAAATTAATTTAATTGGTTTGAATTTCCCCAATACCTATGTTTCACCCAGCTAGCTCTCGTCCATCAATTAATTTACAACCCCAAGAAGTGCCCTAGTCTACAAACTATAATTCAAACATACTCCCCAACCATTAATCTATATTCTAGTAGCAAACTGCTTTTATGTATAACTAAACCTAACAAACAAGCTGGAAAAAGCCTTTAGTCCTACCCCATCACCAAATTATGGAATGTTTTGCCCACATCTATAGCTGGACGTTATAAATTTTTAAATCTGAACTTAAATCATACTATCTCAAAAATCAAATCTGTCCTTGCAACATCACAACTAGCCCTCCTTGAATAGCAGCTATTGTCTCTGTTCTAGGTAAAACCACACAAATGGCAAGAACCACAAAAATAAATAAAAACACTCCATTTATTAGCTCTCTGGTACCTTGGCAAAAAGCCTTCACAAAGTATTAAATACATTGCTAAAACACCTACATAAATACACCCACCAATTACAATTTTTCTTATTTTTTGTTTTTTGATTGATTATTTTTATTGTCTCTGTTCTAGTAGCTTGCTACTCTTTATGCTCTCACTATCTCTCCTTTCTTTCTCAGTTCCAGTAACAGACATTTTTGCTATAATCTTTGTTACATTTCCTATATTAACAATTTTTTATGGCTGAATTTTATTCTGCACAATGTTTGACCTCCAGTTCATAGTCTTTTTATGTACACTAGCTCTTTAACTTTCAAGATAGACTGGTCTACAAATGTACTGTGAAAAGTCTGTATTTGTAAGTTGTATTTCTCTGTATAACATTATAGATGTATGTATTTTATTTTATTTTTGTATTTTTATTTTGTTTTGTTGGAGCTTTTCTCCCTGGGCCTCCACTGAAAATGGGTTACCAACCCACTGGACTTTCCTGGTCAACAAA